>NC_073696.1:172450177-172568660 GCF_029784165.1 Wyeomyia smithii | reverse complement strand
AAAATTACCGAACTCATTAAAAAATTAGGAGCGTTCACGTTGAAAAAAGCTGAAAAATATATTTAAAAAACACTTCACCATTTAATTTACTCAATTTTTTGACATTTTTTTTTGACCCGGTACAAGCATCCTGGGGAGCGAGCCAGGAGAATTCGATTTGGATGTGCATATATCGTTTATTGTATTTGATAACTAGTAGTCATAGTTGCGAAACGTTTAATTTTTATTCGAAGGACATAAAATACGTTTCAAACTTGTCACTCTAATAACCATATCAGTATTTATGAAAAAAATATGTGAATGAACAAATGTAACATGTGCTGTTGCACCACCATCTGACAAAAATCCCTGCCAAAATCTCAAAACATGAACATGGTTTTTGCTTAAATTTTTGGCGATCGAAGCCAAAACTGATTCGTCCCAATTTATCAAAAACATTGCCAGTGCATTTTGCGTATCTAGTTTCTGTCATCGTCACAAATACAAACGGCTTGATACGACTAACATTAGACCTCCCACACCAGTATCGATCGGGAGGCGTGTTGACATTCGTCATCACTCGTACAGAGGATAGCTGAACAAACGCATATATTGAACGGAAACATTCCTGCAAAAACGCTCTGCAGTGGTTCTGCGATGCACATCTAAAACAAATGCATCCGACAGCTGATTGAGAAGGTGTGCAACGTCGACACGTGCAGTCGAACATTATTGCAGTCCATCACTGCACCGATACTGAATCTGTTGATCAGGTCAGTTAGGAAAGTGAACTTGGTTGATGTATGTTTCGAAAATATTGAAATAAGTAGTAAAAAAAACTAAATTCAAACCTTTAATCCATTACTACAAAACTTAATCCACCTAGCGGTCAGACCCAGTCTTTCTCGTTCGAACTTATTATTTGTAAAAATAAAAAAAAATTGCACGAACACTCAATTTTGTTCAAATCGGTTCTGTGGTTTTAGAGATAATGATGTTTCATGATTTTTACATTTTGATACATAACCTCTAAACTAAAAATCCGATTAAAATAAAATTGAATAGAGTCTTATGGGACAACAAGACCTTTCATTTTCAATTAATTTCATGAAAATCGGCCCAGCCATCTCTGAGAAAAATTAGTGAGAATAAAAATCTGCACATACACACACACACATACAGAAAATGCTCAGCTCGTCGAGCTGAGTCGAGTGATATATGCTATTCGACCCTTTGGAGCACTTTTATATCTTCGGTTTTGCAAGTGATGGCTATACCTTGCTAAGAGAAAGGCAAAAAGGCAAAAAACTTCTACTTTGCCAATTTATGACGTTGTGCACACGACTACCAGATACTTTCTGATCTCTGTCTGGCGTCTTGGGCCACCAAGCAACCTTTTCGCGCTGTTTTTGGCGTTGATATCTCACGATGGCTGCTCAATATTTCGCGCCTTGATCCATCTGACACCCATCCGTATAACGGTTTTCCTCCCCCTCAACCTATCTGTCATACTCGATGGGTGTTGTCTATTTTACCACCCACTTGTACCCACTGTGTGGCGTGTATTTTGTACCAGTGTGTTAACAATTTATATATATATAGATATATATATATATATATATATATATATATATATATATATATATATATATATATATATATATATATATATATATATATATATATATAATATATATATATATATATATATATATATATATATATATATATATATATATATATATATATATATATATATATATATATATATATATATATATATATATATATATATATATATATATAAATTTTTTTTTTTTTTTTACGACTAACCCTTCTAATCTGTGATCTGTGTAAAAATCTGTTTTTACGTCGAACCGCCGTAGAGTTCGGACGCGCATTTGCTGCGCTCTAGCACACATTTTTATTATTTAACTTTTTATTTATAAACATTTTTGAACCGACCACGCGATAAACGCGCATCAGCTTTTTAAGTAGTTTAATCTTTTTTTTTTGTGCTACGTTTCGTTTACTTATTTACGACGCGAGTGGAACAGTGAAATTGTTCAATGAAGTGTGGAATATTGAACTGTGCCCAAAGCGACAGCCACTTCCTCTGGCGTTGCCATGGAACTTGCAACCGCACTTTCCATGCTGCGTGCATAGGTGCTCAGAGGAACCACGAGGAAATCCTTCGCACCTTTATGCTGCCTCTGTGTCAAGACTGTCAGGAAAGATTTGTGACGGAGCTCAACCTGAAGGCATTAACAGCGCAACTTAAAAACATCACAGAAAATATTGGCAAATCGATGGAAACAAACCATAAATTGCTCACAAATTATCAAACACTCAGCAAGACCCACGTCGACTCGCTCGAGGAAATAGAAAAAACCCTAATTGCAATCAAACATTACATTTCTATTGCCGCAAGTAACAACAATGCCAGGGCCACAGAAATAAAAAATCAATTATCTTCGCATCTCGACGCACCTACGGACGCCACAGCGGCAGTCGGAACGCATGCAGAAAAAATTTATTTATTTCGTCAAGCAAATGTAGACTACAGTTATAATAATACAATGTTTTCTTATATTCTAAACATTATTTCCAGTAGTTAGTCGTTTTTTTATTTGATTTCTGCCCATGGTGATGTCGATATTTTCGCAGTGCTGATTATAGTGACGCATCATGCGATTTATTGGGCCATTTTTTGAGTAGTTTGTTCTGTGAGAATTTTCCGAAAACATTTTACGATTTCTTAATTGACGACTGGGTGCATAAAAATTTAGTTGTGATAATAATTGAGTAGATTGCACGCGTTGAGAAATAATGTCATTGATAAAATAAAGCATTGAAAGTTCGCGGCGTTCTTTAAGTGCTTGTATGTCTATAAACATGCAGCGTGCTTCATATGATGGTAAGGGAAATGATGTCCAATTTAGCTCACGAAGCGCGTACAAAAGAAATTGTTTTTGGACAGATTCAATGCGTTCTTCATGTGTGGCAATATAGGGATTCCATACAATGCTACAGTATTCCAGAATTGGTCGGACGTATGTTATATATAATAGTTTGATTGTATATGGGTCTTGAAAATTGTGGCCGAAGCGTTTTATAAAGCCCAGCATACTATTTGCTTTGTTGATAATTGTATTATAATGCTCTATGAATGTAAGTTTGGAGTC
This sequence comes from Wyeomyia smithii, assembly GCF_029784165.1. Classification (NCBI taxonomy): domain Eukaryota; kingdom Metazoa; phylum Arthropoda; class Insecta; order Diptera; family Culicidae; genus Wyeomyia; species Wyeomyia smithii. The sequence goes on along the minus strand of NC_073696.1, from coordinate 172,565,496 downwards.
TAAGATTACGCCTAGGTCCCTTACGATTTTGCATTTTTCTACTGGTTGGTTTCCTAAGAAAATGTTTGTAGGTGGTGTTACTGTTTTTCTGCTAAAGGCTATTGAATTACATTTTTTAATGTTGAGTTGTAATAGGCTTTTGTGGCATCAAGTGTAGAATACATTAATTTCATTCTGGAATATTTCGAAGTCTTCTGCATTGGTTATTTCTATAAAGAGCTTCATGTCATCAGCATATACAAGCACATGTATTGACTTAAGAAAGAAGGAAATGTCATTTACGTATAATATAAAAAAGAGGGCCCAAGTGGGAACCTTGAGGAACCCCAGAAGTTACTTCTATTGGGTTTGAAAAGGAATTTTGAAAGCGGACTATTTGTGTTCGTTTTGTTAAGTATGACTGCAGCCATTCCAAGAATTTTGTTTCAGTTCCGTATTTTTCGAGCTTGAAGAGCAATAATGGTATGTCGATTCTGTCAAATGCCTTGCTAAAGTCCGTATAAAGATCTTCTACGTGGTTACCGTTGTCCATTACAGTCAGAGTGAAAGTTATGAATTCCAAAAGATTTGTGGTAGTTGATCGGCCTTTGTGAAAGCCGTGCTGTTGAGTTGTAATTTGGTGTTTTACTTGTTGAAAGATTTTTTCATTAATTATTGATTCAAATAATTTTGGAATGCATGAAATAATGGCAATTCCACGATAATTACGAATGTCAGATTTAGCGCCAGATTTGAAAATTGGCACTAAATATGAAGTTTTCCAGAGTTCTGGGAAAATTCCATTCTTCAGGGACATGTTAAAAAGGTGTTGTAAGGGTGTAGATAGTTCTTCTGCCAAGTTTTTGAGAAAAATTGGAGCTATTCTGTCAGGTCCAGGACCTTTCGTAGCGTCTAAATTTAAAAAATTAATTTAAATGCTTAAAGAAATAAACCAAAGCATTTCTAACATTGCCAGCAGCAACGAAGCCAGTACAGCTGAAATTAAAAATACATTGTCATCACTTTTCGACACACCTTCGGACACCACATCAGCTGTTGAAGCGGTGGCCAAATCGACAGCAACAGCAGCAGTAGCAACAATAGCATCAACTACAAATGCAACGACAGACTCACTCAATAAACTACTTACTACCCTAAAAAATGACCTAGCTGAATCTCGTGCTGCCCTTACGCGGAAGTAAAAAAATATGGAAATGTGACTGGTCGCAATATGACGCAAAGCAGCGTTTACGTCGTCTACAAGAAAAAAAAGAAGACAAAGCCAAGCAAAGGCGAAAGCAACGGAAGCAGCAAAACCATAGTACCAACAACAGCAATAACATTACTTGTAGCAGGAACAACAGTAACATTCGCATAAATAACAACAACAGTAGCAACAACAACATCATCAACCACAGTAGCAGCAACAACAACGAAACTGGAACCATCACGCAGCGCAACACACCACTTTCACTTTAACCTCTTGACAAGGAATTATTGGCCGCAGTACGCATACATTTCTCTGGACAACAAAACAAGGACATTAGAACAAAATTCATCAATTTTCAAAAAGCGAAACTATCAACCCGTACAGAACTGAATATGTTCGCACTGCCCAGACTGAAAATGTAAACAACAATAACAGCGACATCAGCAACAACAACTCAACGTCAACATCCACACCACCACACGACAGCCAATTCGAACTGGACCCAATGCGGCCTCCTATAGTGCGCTTAACGCAGCAGTCAACAAACGGCGATGGGCGCTTTTTAAAGGCTAGACTTCGTGACCCGAATATAATGAAAATCGTCCGCCTGTACCTTGCGTTCATGAACGACCAGCAACCAACAGTATGTGTAGATGGTTACACATCAACTAGTACCAGTAAGCACCGTACATCTGCTGCGCATTTTCCAGGAAGTCTACCAGGAATACGGGCTGTCACCCTCGGAAGCAAAAGCTGACCTACAGACGTACAGGACCTTTCTACTTAGCGAACGGACACATCGGCTGTAGCAATTGCGCGTAAGTCACGTAAATTTTCACAAGTAAAGACGCCCAATTTGGAAAGTAATAGTGTAAGTTTACATAGACAATTTTCACATTCCACACAGAATGCAATAATGACACCCTCTTTGGAGGAAGAAAGTAATTATTTAATTGAAAATATTTCACATTCCGAACAGAATGCTAAAACGACACCCTCTCTCGAGGAAGAAAATACTATTTTAAGTCAAACTATTTTTCCAAAAACTTCTTCGAACGAGCAACAGAATGTGACTGATATACTGGTATACTGCCAGAATTTCAACCGCATGAAAAGTCCAGCCAAAATGAAGGAAATTAATCAAAATCTATCCATTCTGTGCCGAACACGCTTCAGCATCGGTTGTGTTTCGAATTCGCTCCGATAAAATTCAAAACGTGTGCACAAGTGCTCACATTCTTTGATCGGGCCCGGTGTCTTTTGTTTAGATTGCTGTTTCGCATTCAAGGTCAAGTGCCGTTGTGTAACTGTGTCGCTTTGTAGCTGCTTGCTGTCGAACGATTTGGTGGTGAGTGCAGTGTACTCCTGTGGACGTTTATCCAACACGAAGGAGAGAAGGAAAGGAAGGTACGTGCTTCTTGTCTGTCCCATCGGCGCGCTAGTTTTAGCGCGATGGATGTAGATCCCCCACCTCCCGCACCTCCATCCTCGAATCCCTCTGACCCTGTCCCTCCTGCCCCTCCTTCTTCTGTTAATTCTTCAGCTTCCTCACGTGTCAGGTTGTATCCAGACGGATCGACGCTTCCAGTGGCAGTTTACCTCAGGCCTAAAGCAGGGCCGAAATCGAAATCATTGAATATATTACAGATTTCGAAAGACCTGACGTCACACTATAAAGCTCTGACTGAAATGCGTTCTTCATGTGTGGCAATATAGGGATTCCATACAATGCTACAGTATTCCAGAATTGGTCGGACGTATGTTATATATAATAGTTTGATTGTATATGGGTCTTGAAAATTGTGGCCGAAGCGTTTTATAAAGCCCAGCATACTATTTGCTTTGTTGATAATTGTATTATAATGCTCTATGAATGTAAGTTTGGAGTCTAAGATTACGCCTAGGTCCCTTACGATTTTGCATTTTTCTACTGGTTGGTTTCCTAAGAAAATGTTTGTAGGTGGTGTTACTGTTTTTCTGCTAAAGGCTATTGAATTACATTTTTTAATGTTGAGTTGTAATAGGCTTTTGTGGCATCAAGTGTAGAATACATTAATTTCATTCTGGAATATTTCGAAGTCTTCTGCATTGGTTATTTCTATAAAGAGCTTCATGTCATCAGCATATACAAGCACATGTATTGACTTAAGAAGGAAGGAAATGTCATTTACGTATAATATAAAAAAAGAGGGCCCAAGTGGGAACCTTGAGGAACCCCAGAAGTTACTTCTATTGGGTTTGAAAAGGAATTTTGAAAGCGGACTATTTGTGTTCGTTTTGTTAAGTATGACTGCAGCCATTCCAAGAATTTTGTTTCAGTTCCGTATTTTTCGAGCTTGAAGAGCAATAATGGTATGTCGATTCTGTCAAATGCCTTGCTAAAGTCCGTATAAAGATCTTCTACGTGGTTACCGTTGTCCATTACAGTCAGAGTGAAAGTTATGAATTCCAAAAGATTTGTGGTAGTTGATCGGCCTTTGTGAAAGCCGTGCTGTTGAGTTGTAATTTGGTGTTTTACTTGTTGAAAGATTTTTTCATTAATTATTGATTCAAATAATTTTGGAATGCATGAAATAATGGCAATTCCACGATAATTACGAATGTCAGATTTAGCGCCAGATTTGAAAATTGGCACTAAATATGAAGTTTTCCAGAGTTCTGGGAAAATTCCATTCTTCAGGGACATGTTAAAAAGGTGTTGTAAGGGTGTAGATAGTTCTTCTGCCAAGTTTTTGAGAAAAATTGGAGCTATTCTGTCAGGTCCAGGACCTTTCGTAGCGTCTAAATTTAAAAAATTAATTTAAATGCTTAAAGAATAAACCAAAGCATTTCTAACATTGCCAGCAGCAACGAAGCCAGTACAGCTGAAATTAAAAATACATTGTCATCACTTTTCGACACACCTTCGGACACCACATCAGCTGTTGAAGCGGTGGCCAAATCGACAGCAACAGCAGCAGTAGCAACAATAGCATCAACTACAAATGCAACGACAGACTCACTCAATAAACTACTTACTACCCTAAAAAATGACCTAGCTGAATCTCGTGCTGCCCTTACGCGGAAGTAAAAAAATATGGAAATGTGACTGGTCGCAATATGACGCAAAGCAGCGTTTACGTCGTCTACAAGAAAAAAAAGAAGACAAAGCCAAGCAAAGGCGAAAGCAACGGAAGCAGCAAAACCATAGTACCAACAACAGCAATAACATTACTTGTAGCAGGAACAACAGTAACATTCGCATAAATAACAACAACAGTAGCAACAACAACATCATCAACCACAGTAGCAGCAACAACAACGAAACTGGAACCATCACGCAGCGCAACACACCACTTTCACTTTAACCTCTTGACAAGGAATTATTGGCCGCAGTACGCATACATTTCTCTGGACAACAAAACAAGGACATTAGAACAAAATTCATCAATTTTCAAAAAGGCGAAACTATCAACCCGTACAGAACTGAATATGTTCGCACTGCCCAGACTGAAAATGTAAACAACAATAACAGCGACATCAGCAACAACAACTCAACGTCAACATCCACACCACCACACGACAGCCAATTCGAACTGGACCCAATGCGGCCTCCTATAGTGCGCTTAACGCAGCAGTCAACAAACGGCGATGGGCGCTTTTTAAAGGCTAGACTTCGTGACCCGAATATAATGAAAATCGTCCGCCTGTACCTTGCGTTCATGAACGACCAGCAACCAACAGTATGTGTAGATGGTTACACATCAACTAGTACCAGTAAGCACCGTACATCTGCTGCGCATTTTCCAGGAAGTCTACCAGGAATACGGGCTGTCACCCTCGGAAGCAAAAGCTGACCTACAGACGTACAGGACCTTTCTACTTAGCGAACGGACACATCGGCTGTAGCAATTGCGCGTAAGTCACGTAAATTTTCACAAGTAAAGACGCCCAATTTGGAAAGTAATAGTGTAAGTTTACATAGACAATTTTCACATTCCACACAGAATGCAATAATGACACCCTCTTTGGAGGAAGAAAGTAATTATTTAATTGAAAATATTTCACATTCCGAACAGAATGCTAAAACGACACCCTCTCTCGAGGAAGAAAATACTATTTTAAGTCAAACTATTTTTCCAAAAACTTCTTCGAACGAGCAACAGAATGTGACTGATATACTGGTATACTGCCAGAATTTCAACCGCATGAAAAGTCCAGCCAAAATGAAGGAAATTAATCAAAATCTATCCATTCTGTGCCGAACACGCTTCAGCATCGGTTGTGTTTCGAATTCGCTCCGATAAAATTCAAAACGTGTGCACAAGTGCTCACATTCTTTGATCGGGCCCGGTGTCTTTTGTTTAGATTGCTGTTTCGCATTCAAGGTCAAGTGCCGTTGTGTAACTGTGTCGCTTTGTAGCTGCTTGCTGTCGAACGATTTGGTGGTGAGTGCAGTGTACTCCTGTGGACGTTTATCCAACACGAAGGAGAGAAGGAAAGGAAGGTACGTGCTTCTTGTCTGTCCCATCGGCGCGCTAGTTTTAGCGCGATGGATGTAGATCCCCCACCTCCCGCACCTCCATCCTCGAATCCCTCTGACCCTGTCCCTCCTGCCCCTCCTTCTTCTGTTAATTCTTCAGCTTCCTCACGTGTCAGGTTGTATCCAGACGGATCGACGCTTCCAGTGGCAGTTTACCTCAGGCCTAAAGCAGGGCCGAAATCGAAATCATTGAATATATTACAGATTTCGAAAGACCTGACGTCACACTATAAAGCTGTGACTGAAATTTCTAAAATCAGGCCGAACAAGCTCCGTGTCGTGGTCAATGACCTTAAAGAGGCCAACGATATAGCTTGCTCCGAGCTCTTTACACGGGAATACCGTGTCTATGTACCCGCTAGAGATGTGGAGATCGACGGTGTCGTGACCGATCCGAGTCTTTCCGTGGAGTGTATATTGAAAAGTGCTAAAGGGTGCTTCACGAACAGCACATGTCCCGATGCGAAGGTGCTCGACTGCAAGCAATTGCGGTCGGTATCGCTCGTCGGTGACAAAAAAGTTTACACTCCGTCACAATAGTTTCGAGTTACGTTCGCCGGGTCTGCACTACCAAGCCACATCTCGATCCACCGGGTTCGTCTCCCTGTGAGGCTCTACGCGCCCCGCGTCATGAACTGCCTGAATTGCAAGCAGTTAGGCCATACAGCCGCCTACTGCTGCAATAAGGCACGTTGTGGCAAGTGTGGGGAGTCTCATGCGGAAGTTTCTTGCAGTGTTAACGCTGAAAAGTGTATTCACTGCGGGGAAAATCTGCATGAGCTCTCGACATGTGCGGTGTACATGCAGCGCAGGGATAAAATAAAGAGGTCTCTCAAAGAGCGTTCAAAGCGTTCCTACGCTGACATGCTGAAGAAGACCGTTACCACTTCTCCCGTTACTTCGAACCCCTTCGATCTGTTGTCCTCTGATGAAACCGATTCTGACGATTCACCAGCGGGAACATCCTATGCCAATCCTGGGGAGTCTAGAAAGAGGAAAAATATTTCCTCTCCTAAACTTCCCCGAAAAGGTCCAAAGATTTCCCAAAGTGAAATGAATGGTACAAACAAACCTAAAAGTGCGGCGGAAAAACTGATGCAAACTCCTCCTGGGCTTGCAAATTTAAAGTCCCAGAAGGAGTTCCCAGCACTTCCTGGAACATCTAAAACCCCAGTTGTTCCTTTTGCACATCCAGAGGAAAAATCAAATGCTGGACTGGTGAAATTTTCTGACATTGTGGACTGGATTTTTGAAACTTTCAATGTACACGATCCAATTAAAATTTTTGTTACAGCATTCCTCCCAACAGTTAGATCATTTTTGAAGCAGTTGACTGCCCAATGGCCCCTCCTTGCAGCGATTGTATCCTTCGATGCCTAATTCAACTGCTAATCTGAAGGATTCTATCTCTGTCTTACAGTGGAATTGTGGAAGTATTTTACCAAAAATCGATTCGTTTAAAGTTTTGATAAATAAAAACAAATGCGATGCATTTTCCCTTTGTGAAACTTGGCTCACTTCAAATATTGATCTCAACTTCCATGATTTTAATATTTTTCGCCTTGATCGAGACACCCCATATGGAGGAGTACTTTTAGGGATTAAAAAGTGCTATTCTTTCTATCGTATTAACCTTCCCCCAATTCAGGCATCGAAGTTGTCGCATGTCAAATGACAATACAAGGTAAAGAGCTTTGTATTGCCTCAATATATATTCCTCCCAGAGCACAGATTGGGCAACGGCTGCTCTTTGATTTAATAGAACTTCTTCCCTCGCCACGTTTGATTTTGGGAGACTTCAACTCGCATGGTGTGGCTTGGGGTTCCCCTTACAATGATAACCGCTCCTCTTTAATCTATAACCTTTGCGATGACTTCGACATGACTATTTTAAACAACGGTGAAATGACACGTATCCCGAAACCTCCAGCGCGCCCAAGCGCTTTGGTTCTATTCTTATGTTCGACGTCGCTACGGTTGGATTGCACATGGAAGGTAATCCTCGATCCTCACGGTAGCGACCATTTGCCTATTCTTATTTGAATTACTAACGGATCAACTCGCAAGCGACCAATTGACATTCCGTATGACCTCACACGGAATGTTGATTGGAAGTTATACGAGGAAATGATTTCAAAAGCGGTCGAGTCGATTCAACATCATCCACCACTTGAAGAATACAACCTCCTCGCGGGCTTGATTCTCGATGCCGCGTTACAAGCCCAAACGAAGAAATATCCCGGCGTAACGATCAAAGAACGGCCTCCCACTCCTAGTGGGACCAAGAGTGCTCCGATGTCTACACGCGAAGGTCCGACGCGTTCTGGCCTTCCAGAAGGGAGGTATACCTGGCGACTATATACGGTATTCGGAGCTTGATACCAAGCTTAAAAGCTTGGCGATGCGTCTCCGGGCCACGACGCGATAGAATCACCTTTTACGATGGCAGAATTTTCAGTTGCCCTCCTGTCCTGTAACAATAACGCGCCTGGGTTAGATAGAATCAAATTCAACTTGTTGAAGAATCTACCCGGCAATGCCAAGAGGCGCTTGTTGAACTTGTTCAATAAGTTCCTGGAGCAAAACATTGTATCGCAGGATTGGAGGCAAGTGAAGGTGATCGCCATCCAAAAACCAGGGAAACCAGCTTCTGATCACAACTCTTATAGGCCGATTGCAATGCTATCCTGTATCCGGAAATTGATGGAAAAAATGATACTCTGTCGTTGAGACCATTGGGTCGAATCAAATGGTCTGCTATCAGATACTCAATTTGGCTTCCGCCGTGCCAAAGGGACGAATGATTGTCTTGCGTTGCTTTCAACAGATATTTAGCTGGCGTATGCTCGCAAAGAACAAATGGCGTCTGCGTTCTTGAACATTAAGGGGGCTTTTGATTCCGTTTCTATTGACATTCTTTCGGGTGAACTTCACCGACAAGGATTTTCTCCAATTTTGAACAATTTTTTGCACAATTTGTTGTCCGTAAAGCATATGCATTTTATGCATGGCGATTTGGCAGCTTTTCGAATTAGCTACATGGGTCTTCCCCAGGGCTCATGCTTAAGCCCCCTTCTTTATGAATATTATGAATTATTTTTAGAAACCGCCAACTCAGTAATTTGTAACTCTGACCCGGAAATTAAAATTCATATATACGGCGATTTCAATCAAAAAGATGCAGACTTCATCAAGGACTGCGATAACGAATCACTGTTGCTTCCTATAGTAGGAGATAACGAGGCACTACAGCAAATTTTCGACACGACCAGTCAGTTAGGATTATATCAAGTAAACGAAATACGAAATGAACTAAACTGTTTTTTAGATCTCTTGTTCACAAACTGCACTGAAGATTTTAGCGTAGATAAAGCCGTTGATCATCTATGGAAAAATGAGAAATTTCATACAGCCATTGAGTATTCATTGAACATAGATAGCACTAGATCACGTCCCAATGATAGTGAATTTGAGTATGTGTATGACTTTAAAAAAGCTAATATAACAGAAATCGACCGTAAACTCAGTGCAGTCGACTGGCAATCACTTTTGCGAGGCAAAGAGGATATTGAAAAAGCCGCGAATACGTTTCTCTCTCTATTATACGAAATTATAAATGATACAGTTCCTAGGACGAAAAAACGCACTAACTTTTGTTTCAAAGATCCCGTATGGTACACGCAACAGATCAAAAACTTGAAAAACAAAAAACAGAAAGCCCATAAAATGTACAAACACCAAAAATGTGAGACCAATCTGGAACGATACAAGAACATATGCAGCGAACTAGATGCAGAAATCTCATTAGCTTATGAGAGTTTTAACTCTAGGGTTGAAAGTAATATCAAATCTGATCCAAAGCAGTTTTACCGTTTTGCAAAGGAAAAAATGAAAACTAATAATTTTCCATCACGCATGCATTTTGAAGGTAACGAAAGTACCGAGTCTCAGCTTATTTGCAACCAATTTGCGAAATTTTTCCAGACCGTTTACAAAAACCCGGATGAAAATAGAGATTTTAACTACTTCACGCATTTACCTGATTGTACCAATAGTGTATCAGTTCAAAATATAACTGTTCAAGAAATATTAACATCATTAGAATCCTTAGATGCAACTAAGGGTGCTGGGCCAGATGGAATTCCACCATCTATGCTTAAAACATTTGCTTCTTCTTTTGTAAAACCACTGTTTTGGCTTTTCAATCTTTCAATCAAAACAGGTGAATTTCCTTCCATGTGGAAAAAATCATTTCTCATCCCGATCTTTAAGTCAGGTAAACGCTCTGATATAAAAAATTATCGCGGCATAGCAATCATCTCTTGTATTCCGAAACTATTTGAATCAATCGTTAATAAACGAATTTTCGAACAGGTGAAAAATAGTATTACAATCAACCAACATGGTTTTTTCAAAGGAAGGTCCACAGCTACTAATCTATTAGAATTCGTTAATTTCACACTCGCTGCAATGGATAGAGGTAACTACGTTGAAACATTATATACCGATTATAGTAAAGCTTTCGATAGAGTCGATATAACATTACTGATTTTCAAACTAAAACGCATTGGACTAGATAACCAACTCGTGAAATGGATTGAATCTTATTTGACGAACAGAACACAATTTGTCCGTTTCAAAGGCCATCTCTCTGATCCAGTGAAGGTAACATCTGGAGTTCCGCAAGGATCACATTTAGGACCCTTACTATTCATTTTGTTCGTTAATGATGTAACCCTTTTACTTAACCAGATCAAAATTTTAATCTATGCCGACGATATGAAATTGTATATGGAGATTAAAAACCAGTCTGACCTCGAATTGTGCAATGCAAACTATGAACTATTACATAGGCCAACAACTTGTAGAGAGATGTACCAAAATGAGAGACTTAGGAGTGATCCTCGATTCGAAACTCACTTTCGTGAATCATTATAACACAATAATCAACAAAGCCAACAGTATGCTTGGTTTTATTAAACGTTTCAGTTATCATTTCAAGGACCCATACACAATAAAAACTCTTTTTGTGAGCTATGTTCGATCAATATTAGAGTACTGCAGTATAGTTTGGTTCCCATATCAAGAAGTTCATATCAATCGTATTGAATCAGTTCAAAAACAATTTCTGGTTTTTGCATTAAGAAAACTCAATTGGGCATCATATCCTCTCCCTTCTTACGAATCTCGCTGCATGCTTATTAATATCGAAACTCTGAAGAAACGACGAGAAACAACCATGATTACCTTTGTAAACGATATGATCTCACAACGTGTTAATTCACCAAATCTGCTGGAAACTCTTAACTTTTATGCTCCTTCTCGTCCTTTAAGAACGCGCAATATTTTTACTAACAATAATTACCGGTCACTGTACGCCAAACATGGACCAATTAACAGCATCATGAACGCATACAACAAACACTGCGAGATTATAGACGTTACCATGTCCCGGAACGCATTAAAAAGCGCATTACGTGCTAGAACTCGATAGCTTAAGATTAACGTATACATTAGAATTGTAGTCTACATTGATTGACGAAATAAATAAATACCTGTCGTAACGACTTCATACACTCAGCTATAAATCATAACCTGTCGTAACAATTTTTATGTAAATAACATTGACGAATGTCTGGCAAATTCATGCACGATAAGACAACTTGCAGACGACAGTGTAATCTCTGTTACAGGAGCCAAAGCTGCCGATTTGCAAGGACCATTGCAAGATACCTTGGACAATTTGTCTGCTTGGGCTTTACAGCTAGGTATCGAATTCTCTCCAGAGAAGACTGAGATAGTAGTTTTTTCTAGGAAGCATGAACCTGCTCAGCTTCAAACACAATTAATGGGTAAAACGATTTCTCAGGTTTTGGTACAAAATATCTTGGTATCTGGTTCGACTCTAAAGGCACCTGGGGTTGTCACGTGAGGTATCTGATGAAAAAATGTCAACAAAGAGTGAATTTTCTTCGTACAATAACCGGACAATGGTGGGGAGCCCATCCAGGAGACCTTATAAGACTTTACCAAACAACGATATTGTCTGTTATTGAATACGGGTGTTTCTGCTTCCGCTCCGCAGCAAACACACATTTGATCAAACTGGAACGAATACAATATCGTTGTTTGCGTATCGCCTTAGGTTGCATGCAGTCGACCCATACGATGAGCTTGGAGGTCTTAGCTGGAGTACTACCATTGAAAAACCGCTTCTGGAGCCTTTCTTCTCGTATTCTTATCAAATGTGAGGTCTTGAACCGTCCCGTGATTGAAAACTTTGAAAGGTTAATCGAACTTAATTCTCAAACCCGTTTCATGACATTGTATTTCAATCACATGTCCAAAATATTAACCCTTCTTCGAATATTCCAAATCGTGTCGACTTATCAAATACTTCTGATTCTACTGTGTTTTTCGATACATCCATGATAGAAGAAACTCGTGGAATCCCGGATCATTTACGCGTGCAGCAGATCCCCAAAATTTTTTCCAATCAATATCGAAATATCAACTGCAACAATATGTTCTACACTGACGGATCACTTCTTGATGGGTCCACTGGCTTCGGTATCTTCAATAACAATTTAACCGTCTCCCATAAGCTCGATAATCCTGCTTCTGTTTACGTCGCAGAATTAGCTGCAATTCAGTACACCCTAGGGATTATCGAAAAAATGCCCACGGACCATTATTTCATCTTTACGGACAGTCTCAGTTCCATTGAGGCTCTCCGATCGATGAAAGATGTTAAGCACTCTCCGTATTTCCTGGGGAAAATACGGGAACATCTGAGTGCTTTATCCGAAAAATCTTCTCAGATTACCTTAGTGTGGGTCCCTTCTCACTGCTCGATACCGGGCAATGAGAAAGCGGACTCTCTGGCTAAGGTGGGGGCAACAAACGGTGAAATTTATGAAAGACCAATTGCTTTTAATGAATTTTTTGCATTTGTACGTCAGAATACGATCATCAGTTGGCAAAATTCTTGGACCAGAGGGGAACTGGGAAGGTGGTTACATTCCATTATACCCAAGGTGTCGACGAACCCGTGGTTCAAGGGGTTGGATTTAGGTCGGGATTTCATTTGCGTGATGTCCCGGCTTATGTCCAATCACTATAGATTTGACGCGCATCTCCGTCGTATTGGGCTCGGGGAAAGTGGTATCTGTGCCTGTGTTGAAGGTTATCACGACATAGAGCACGTTGTTTGGTCATGCCCTGTCCACCGTGATGCCAGGTCTAAATTAGTAGCTTCCCTTGAGGCCGGAGGTAGACGGCCAGCTGTACCTGTTCGTGATGTCTTGGCGAGCCGTGACATACCCTACATGACCCTTATTTACGTTTTCCTAAAATCCATCCATGCCCCAGTCTAGTCCCGTTACCCTCCGTCTACACCCAACAAAACGACAAGAACACGTTTGAACCTTAAGCACAGATTTTGGAATCAGCAACTGCACCCCACTCGAATTCGCCACGACCTGAGAACCCGAGGCCTTCAGTGATATCTTGGCTCAACGGCACATACCATGGCCACTTGAACACTAGCGAACAACAACAACGAACCATAACCAGCAACTAGACCCCGCACAATACTTCCAGGACCCGAGGATACAAGCCCCTGCCCCAGCTCATGACATCGGCCATTCGAAGAGCACCAGACGACCATTCAACAACAAAACACTGATTGAAAAATTCATGCTAATTTTAAGTTAGACTTAATTTCAGCTCGTAGTCGGCAGCGAGGATAAAAAATTTTCTTTTAGTTTTTAGGTCACCAGATATAATTGGCGCCGTTAAACATTAAATTGTATTTGTGCCGTGTCAGGTCATGATATATGAGGAAAAAAAAATCAAAGTCTATTATCATCCACCTTCAAAGTAATTCTAGGAACTGAAACTAGCTGGGACGAAAGCGTAAGAAGCGAAGAAGTATTTGGAAACAATTATAATGTATTCCGGCACGATCGGAATTTGTCTACCAGTAAAAAAAGTCAGGAGGTGGAGTCCTCATTGCCATTAATGTAGACTTTACTTCTGAAGAAATAATATCCGACAAATATAAAGAATTTGAACACGTATGGGCCAAAGCATTTATTGCTGGCGAAGAACATATCTTCTGTTCCGTCTACTTTCCACCGGAACATGCTCATAAACATTCATATGAATTATTTTTCAAAACTCTAGAATCTATTATGTCTAACATGAAACCAGAAGTAAAACTGCATGTCTAAGGCGACTTCAACCAACGTAATGCAGACTTTATCGTAGACATTGAAAATGAATCTATCTTACTCCCAGTCGTAGGCGAAAACGAAACACTGCAGTATCTTTTTGGCAAATCCTCAGAACTCGGTCTATATCAAATCAATCATGTCAAAAACAAACAAAATGCATATTTAGACCTATTATTCACAAACTGCACTGAAGACTTCTGTGTAGATGCATCATTGACTCCCATCTGGAAAAATGAAGCATTTCACACAGCAATTGAATATTCAATAGTAATTAATAACAGTTCGTACCCTAGCGACTGCGAGTACGAGGATGTACCGGAATACCACAAAACTGACTTCGAACAAGTCAAACGTAGACTACGCATAATAAATTGGCGTAGTATTATTTGTAAAGAAGGAAATGTCAACGAAGAAGTATTAAAATTTTATGAAATAAATAATCAAATTATATCAGAAAATGTACCACTAAGAAGAAGAAGACGAACGAACACCAACAAATATCCAGTGTGGTTTAATGCACAATTGAAGAACCTAAAAAATAGAAAACAAAAAGCACATAAAATATACAAAAAAAAACAACAATAGCGAAAATCTTCAAAATTACCAAGAAATTTGCCATCAACTTGACGCAGCCATTAAAATTGCGCATGAAGAGCATAACCGTAAAGTCGAACATCAAATCAAGTCCTGCCCTAAGAACTTCTTCAATTACGTAAAAACCAAACTAAAAAGCAACAACTTTCCATCACGAATGCATCTTGACAGTAATGTAGGACACACTAGTAATGAAATATGTAGTCTTTTTGCCACTTTTTTTCAAGAAATATACACCACATTTGAAGAAACATACAGCGACCGCGAATATTTCTCGTATTTTCCTGAATTTTCGAATTCTTTATCTGTCAATCGAATATCTGAATTCGAAATTCAGAACGCACTTAAAAACTTAGACGCTACGAAAGGTCCTGGACCTGACAGAATAGCTCCAATTTTTCTCAAAAACTTGGCAGAAGAACTATCTACACCTTTACTACACCTCTTTAATATGTCTCTGAAGAATGGAATTTTTCCAGAACTCTGGAAAACCTCATACTTAGTGCCAATTTTCAAATCTGGCGCTAAATCAGACATTCGTAATTATCGTGGAATTGCCATTATTTCATGCATTCCAAAATTATTTGAATCAATAATTAATGAAAAAATCTTTCAGCAAGTAAAAAACCAAATCACAACTCAACAGCACGGCTTTTATAAAGGCCAATCAACTACCACAAATCTTTTGGAATTCATAAATTTCACTTTGACTGTAATGGACAACGGCAACCACGTAGAAGCACTTTATACGGACTTTAGCAAGGCATTTGACAGAATCGACATACGTTTATTGCTCTTCAAGCTCGAAAAATACGGAATGGAAACAAAATTCTTGGAATGGCTGCAGTCATACTTAACAAAGAGAACACAAATAGTCCGCTTTCAAAATTCCTTCTCAAACCCAATAGAGGTAACTTCCGGGGTTCCTCAAGGTTCTCACCTGGGCCCTCTTCTTTTTATATTATACGTGAATGACATTTCCTTTCTTCTCAAATCAATACGTGTGCTTATATATGCTGACGACATGAAGCTCTTTATAGCGATAATCAATGCAGAAGACTTCGAAATATTCCAAAATGAAATTAATGTATTCTACACTTGGTGCAACAAAAGTTTATTGCAACTCAACATCAAAAAATGTAATTCAATAGCATTTAGCAGAAAAACAGTAACACCACCTACAAACATTTTCTTAGGAAACCAACCAGTAGAAAAATGCAAAATCGTAAGGGACCTAGGCGTAATCTTAGACTCCAAACTTACATTCATAGAACATTATAATACAATTATCAACAAAGCAAATAGTATGCTGGGCTTTAACGCTTCGGCCCCAATTTTCAAGACCCATATACAATCAAACTATTATATATTTCATACGTCCGACCAATTCTGGAATACTGTAGCATTGTATGGAATCCCTATATTGTAACACATGAAGAACGCATTGAATCTGTCCAAAAACAATTTCTTTTGTACGCGCTTCGTAAACTAAATTGGACAGCATTTCCCTTACCATCATATAAAGCACGCTGCATGCTTATAGACATACAAGCACTTAAAGAACGCCGCGAACTTTCAATGCTTTATTTTATCAATGACATTATTTCTCAACGCGTGCAATCTTCTAAATTATTATCGCAACTAAATTTTTATGCACTCAGTCGTCAATTAGGAAATCGTAAAATATTTTCGGAAAACTCTCACAAAGCTAACTACTCAAAAAATGGCCCAATAAATCGTATGATGCGTCACTATAATCAGCACTGCGAAAATATCGACATCACTATGGGCAGAAATCAAATCAAAAATCGACTAACTACTGGAAATAATGTATAGAATATAAGAAAACATTGTATTATTATAACTGTAGTCTACATTTGCTTGACGAAAATAAATAAATAAATAAAACTATTTTAACAAATAATATTAACATACATTATTATTCAATTAACCCTACTTATTATTAGCCTAAAATGGAAACGTGAAAGTATTACAGAACATCCATGCACAAACAAAAATCAAATAGGATTCTGTAACCTACGGTTACAACAAACACACACACATACATACAGAAAATGCTCAGCTCGTCGAACTGAGTCGAGTGATATATGCCATTTGGCCCTTTGGAGAACTTTCATATCTTCGGTTTTGCAAGTGATTGCTATACCTTTCTAGGAGAAAGCCAAAAAGTTAAAAAAAATATTAATTAGGAGTAAAATATTCGTGCTGAGGAAATAGCGAAAGAAAAGAAATGACTTTGAATCACGAGCAATACCGGGAACGTACGAATAGCACAATACCAAATTTAAATTTTGTAGAGGCCATATGTTTTGATCAAAGCAGTTGCAGTTTTAAATAGTCTTTGAATTTCGTTTCTTTTCATAACTTTTGAACCACATATCAAATTACATATCAAATTACTCACATATCAAATTACTATGTGTGTTCTTACTTGTGAGTTTGAGAGACAACCCGTTCAAATGACACTAGATATGTTCAAATAAGTCGTGTGATCTTTGAGATAATAGACTTTCGTTGTTTTTATAATTTGTTACAAAACGGTTGGAATAAAAATACGATTATAGTCACAAAAAATGGGAACCTATAGGAAAGCCAAACTTTTCATTTGACACTAAGATTGTTGAATTTAGTCCAGCCATTTTTGGGAAAACGAGTGAATTTGAAAAGTCACCGGAACATGTTTCTTTTCACGATTCTTGAACCTCGTGTTTAATCACTATAAAATTCATCAATTAACCTTTAACTAGCCCGTTCATTTGATACCAATATTGTTCAAATCGGTTGTGTACTTTCTGAGATAATGAAGTTTCGTGATTTTCATATTTTGATACATTACAGACAAAGTAACAGACCGATTACATTGAAATTCAATAGGGTGTTATGAGGCAGCTAGCCCTTTCATTTGACACTAATTTCGTGGAAATCGGTCCAGCCATCTCTGAGACAAGTGAGTGAGTTTAAGTAGTCTTCGGAATATGTTTTTTTTTGACGTTGACTAACGTCTATATCGAAGTTAGGCCCCTGAATTTAAAAATCTAGTAATTCAACCAGGGAAAACCAGAGAAAAGTGGTCAGGTTTTGAGCGCTTATTTTGCAGTCATCTATAATCAGGTTTTCGAGGTTTTGGCATCAATCGATCAGAAATTCTTTTACGGTTAAATTTATGTAACAAAAACAAACTATTGTTTGAGATACACTATTGAAAAATTGGTAATTAATATCGATTGTCTAAATCATACCGCGCAGCCAATCACTACCTCTCTTCCCAAGCACAGTCGACACTAACGGGTCACTTTCTGTTTCCGATGTTTATGCTGCTGCTAGCGGAAAAAACCTTGCAAATATGCATCTTTTTGTTGGTGTTAATTTTACGACAGCGGCCGGCGCCCCATCATTCTGATTCCAAAACCGCACCAGTGACATGCGGACGCTAGGTGATAGCAGCTGAAAGGAGGAAATACAATATAGTACCGGTCATCTCGTGCCGGTTTCACCCGTAATGCTGGTGGCTTTAGTAGTAAATGGCTACTGCAAAACACTTAAATGGCTGGAATTCTGGACGGACTAACCAGGAAACTATAATCGGCAACTGGCACCTTTTGGTGCCTCGAAATTTTGGTACAGAAGCGGCTAATTGAATTTTCTGTTTTACCAAATGATGCTGCTAGCGGAAAAAACCTTGCAAAAATGCATGTTTGTGTTGGTGTTAATATTATGACAGCGGCCGGCGCAGCTTTCAAGAAACATTTGTCTCTTCCATTCCATAATTTGCGTAGCCCATCCCTCTTTTAATTTATCTGACGAAGCCTTGGTATAAAACGTACCGTTCGAACATTTCACCCCATCAGTTTCATTACTAAACCGTACCGGCTACATACGGACGCTATCTTGAAAGAATTCTAAACGGACTGACCAAAAACATGGATATATTCGGCACCTGGCCCCTTTTGGTGCCTCGAAATTTTGTTACAGAAGCGGCTAATTGAATTTTCTGTTTTATTACAAAATGCTGCTGCTAGCGGAAAAAACCTTGCAAATATGCATCTTTTTGTTGGTGTTAATTTTACGACAGCGGCCGGCGCCCCATCATTCTGATTCCAAAACCGCACCAGTGACATGCGGACGCTAGGTGATAGCAGCTGAAAGGAGGAAATACAATATAGTACCGGTCATCTCGTGCCGGTTTCACCCGTAATGCTGGTGGCTTTAGTAGTAAATGGCTACTGCAAAACACTTAAATGGCTGGAATTCTGGACGGACTAACCAGGAAACTATAATCGGCAACTGGCACCTTTTGGTGCCTCTAAATTTTGTTACAGAAGCGGCAAATTGAATTTTCTGTTTTACCAAATGATGCTGCTAGCGGAAAAAACCTTGCAAAAATGCATGTTTGTGTTGGTGTTAATATTATGACAGCGGCCGGCGCAGCTTTCAAGAAACATTTGTCTCTTCCATTCCATAATTTGCGTAGCCCATCCCTCTTTTAATTTATCTGACGAAGCCTTGGTATAAAACGTACCGTTCGAACATTTCACCCCATCAGTTTCATTACTAAACCGTACCGGCTACATACGGACGCTATCTTGAAAGAATTCTAAACGGACTGACCAAAAACATGGATATATCCGGCACCTGGCCCCTTTTGGTGCCTCGAAATTTTGTTACAGAAGCGGCTAATTGAATTTTCTGTTTTATTACAAAATGCTGCTGCTAGCGGAAAAAACCTTGCAAATATGCATCTTTTTGTTGGTGTTAATTTTACGACAGCGGCCGGCGCCCCATCATTCTGATTCCAAAACCGCACCAGTGACATGCGGACGCTAGGTGATAGCAGCTGAAAGGAGGAAATACAATATAGTACCGGTCATCTCGTGCCGGTTTCACCCGTAATGCTGGTGGCTTTAGTAGTAAATGGCTACTGCAAAACACTTAAATGGCTGGAATTCTGGACGGACTAACCAGGAAACTATAATCGGCAACTGGCACCTTTTGGTGCCTCTAAATTTTGTTACAGAAGCGGCAAATTGAATTTTCTGTTTTACCAAATGATGCTGCTAGCGGAAAAAACCTTGCAAAAATGCATGTTTGTGTTGGTGTTAATATTATGACAGCGGCCGGCGCAGCTTTCAAGAAACATTTGTCTCTTCCATTCCATAATTTGCGTAGCCCATCCCTCTTTTAATTTATCTGACGAAGCCTTGGTATAAAACGTACCGTTCGAACATTTCACCCCATCAGTTTCATTACTAAACCGTACCGGCTACATACGGACGCTATCTTGAAAGAATTCTAAACGGACTGACCAAAAACATGGATATATTCGGCACCTGGCCCCTTTTGGTGCCTCGAAATTCTGTTACAGAAGCGGCTAATTGAATTTTCTGTTTTATTACAAAATGCTGCTGCTAGCGGAAAAAACCTTGCAAATATGCATCTTTTTGTTGGTGTTAATTTTACGACAGCGGCCGGCGCCCCATCATTCTGATTCCAAAACCGCACCAGTGACATGCGGACGCTAGGTGATAGCAGCTGAAAGGAGGAAATACAATATAGTACCGGTCATCTCGTGCCGGTTTCACCCGTAATGCTGGTGGCTTTAGTAGTAAATGGCTACTGCAAAACACTTAAATGGCTGGAATTCTGGACGGACTAACCAGGAAACTATAATCGGCAACTGGCACCTTTTGGTGCCTCTAAATTTTGTTACAGAAGCGGCAAATTGAATTTTCTGTTTTACCAAATGATGCTGCTAGCGGAAAAAACCTTGCAAAAATGCATGTTTGTGTTGGTGTTAATATTATGACAGCGGCCGGCGCAGCTTTCAAGAAACATTTGTCTCTTCCATTCCATAATTTGCGTAGCCCATCCCTCTTTTAATTTATCTGACGAAGCCTTGGTATAAAACGTACCGTTCGAACATTTCACCCCATCAGTTTCATTACTAAACCGTACCGGCTACATACGGACGCTATCTTGAAAGAATTCTAAACGGACTGACCAAAAACATGGATATATTCGGCACCTGGCCCCTTTTGGTGCCTCGAAATTTTGTTACAGAAGCGGCTAATTGAATTTTCTGTTTTATTACAAAATGCTGCTGCTAGCGGAAAAAACCTTGCAAATATGCATCTTTTTGTTGGTGTTAATTTTACGACAGCGGCCGGCGCCCCATCATTCTGATTCCAAAACCGCACCAGTGACATGCGGACGCTAGGTGATAGCAGCTGAAAGGAGGAAATACAATATAGTACCGGTCATCTCGTGCCGGTTTCACCCGTAATGCTGGTGGCTTTAGTAGTAAATGGCTACTGCAAAACACTTAAATGGCTGGAATTCTGGACGGACTAACCAGGAAACTATAATCGGCAACTGGCACCTTTTGGTGCCTCGAAATTTTGGTACAGAAGCGGCTAATTGAATTTTCTGTTTTACCAAATGATGCTGCTAGCGGAAAAAACCTTGCAAAAATGCATGTTTGTGTTGGTGTTAATATTATGACAGCGGCCGGCGCAGCTTTCAAGAAACATTTGTCTCTTCCATTCCATAATTTGCGTAGCCCATCCCTCTTTTAATTTATCTGACGAAGCCTTGGTATAAAACGTACCGTTCGAACATTTCACCCCATCAGTTTCATTACTAAACCGTACCGGCTACATACGGACGCTATCTTGAAAGAATTCTAAACGGACTGACCAAAAACATGGATATATTCGGCACCTGGCCCCTTTTGGTGCCTCGAAATTTTGTTACAGAAGCGGCTAATTGAATTTTCTGTTTTATTACAAAATGCTGCTGCTAGCGGAAAAAACCTTGCAAATATGCATCTTTTTGTTGGTGTTAATTTTACGACAGCGGCCGGCGCCCCATCATTCTGATTCCAAAACCGCACCAGTGACATGCGGACGCTAGGTGATAGCAGCTGAAAGGAGGAAATACAATATAGTACCGGTCATCTCGTGCCGGTTTCACCCGTAATGCTGGTGGCTTTAGTAGTAAATGGCTACTGCAAAACACTTAAATGGCTGGAATTCTGGACGGACTAACCAGGAAACTATAATCGGCAACTGGCACCTTTTGGTGCCTCGAAATTTTGGTACAGAAGCGGCTAATTGAATTTTCTGTTTTACCAAATGATGCTGCTAGCGGAAAAAACCTTGCAAAAATGCATGTTTGTGTTGGTGTTAATATTATGACAGCGGCCGGCGCAGCTTTCAAGAAACATTTGTCTCTTCCATTCCATAATTTGCGTAGCCCATCCCTCTTTTAATTTATCTGACGAAGCCTTGGTATAAAACGTACCGTTCGAACATTTCACCCCATCAGTTTCATTACTAAACCGTACCGGCTACATACGGACGCTATCTTGAAAGAATTCTAAACGGACTGACCAAAAACATGGATATATTCGGCACCTGGCCCCTTTTGGTGCCTCGAAATTTTGTTACAGAAGCGGCTAATTGAATTTTCTGTTTTATTACAAAATGCTGCTGCTAGCGGAAAAAACCTTGCAAATATGCATCTTTTTGTTGGTGTTAATTTTACGACAGCGGCCGGCGCCCCATCATTCTGATTCCAAAACCGCACCAGTGACATGCGGACGCTAGGTGATAGCAGCTGAAAGGAGGAAATACAATATAGTACCGGTCATCTCGTGCCGGTTTCACCCGTAATGCTGGTGGCTTTAGTAGTAAATGGCTACTGCAAAACACTTAAATGGCTGGAATTCTGGACGGACTAACCAGGAAACTATAATCGGCAACTGGCACCTTTTGGTGCCTCGAAATTTTGGTACAGAAGCGGCTAATTGAATTTTCTGTTTTACCAAATGATGCTGCTAGCGGAAAAAACCTTGCAAAAATGCATGTTTGTGTTGGTGTTAATATTATGACAGCGGCCGGCGCAGCTTTCAAGAAACATTTGTCTCTTCCATTCCATAATTTGCGTAGCCCATCCCTCTTTTAATTTATCTGACGAAGCCTTGGTATAAAACGTACCGTTCGAACATTTCACCCCATCAGTTTCATTACTAAACCGTACCGGCTACATACGGACGCTATCTTGAAAGAATTCTAAACGGACTGACCAAAAACATGGATATATTCGGCACCTGGCCCCTTTTGGTGCCTCGAAATTTTGTTACAGAAGCGGCTAATTGAATTTTCTGTTTTATTACAAAATGCTGCTGCTAGCGGAAAAAACCTTGCAAATATGCATCTTTTTGTTGGTGTTAATTTTACGACAGCGGCCGGCGCCCCATCATTCTGATTCCAAAACCGCACCAGTGACATGCGGACGCTAGGTGATAGCAGCTGAAAGGAGGAAAGACAAAATAGTACCGGTCATCTCGTGCCGGTTTCACCCGTTATGCTGGTGGCTTTTAGTAGATTAACCAGAAAACAACAATGTAATCGGCAACTGGCACCTTTTGGTGCCTCTAAATTTTGTTACAGAAGCGGCAAATTGAATTTTCTGTTTTACCAAATGCTGCTGCTAGCGGAAAAAATCTTGCAAAAATGCATGTTTGTGTTGGTGTTAATATTATGACAGCGGCCGGCGCAGCTTTCAAGAAACATTTGTCTCTACCATTCCATCAGCTATGTAGCCCATCCCTCTTTCTATTTATCTGACGAAGCCTTGGTATAAAACGTATCGTTCGAACATTTCACCCCATCAGTTTCATTATTAAACCGTACCGGATACAAACGGACGCTCGGTGTTAGCAGCTAAAAGGAGGAAAAACAAAATAGTACCAGTCATCTCGTGCCGGTTTGACCCGTGATGCTGGTGGCTACTGCAAAATACTAAAATGGCTGGAATTCTGGACGGAAACCAGTAAACAAGAAATCGGCAACTGGCACCCTTTTGGTGCCTCGCAGTTTTATAAAAGAAGCGGTTAGTTGAATTTTATGTTTTACAATTGCTGTTGCTAGCGGAAAAAAACCTTGCAAAAATGCATGTTCATGTTGATGTTAATTTCACGACAGCGCCAGGATGTTAGCAGCTGAAAGGAGGAAAGACAAAATAGTACCGGTCATCTCGTGCCGGTTTCACCCGTTATGCTGGTGGCTGTTAGTAATAAATGGCTACTGCAAAATACTAAAATGGCTGGAATTCTGGACGAGAATAATCAGAAACTGGTACCTTTTGGAGCCTCGAAATTTTGTTACAGAAGTTTTGTAAAAGAAGCGTTGCAATTCCCTCTACTATTTGCTTCAATGGAATATTTTTTTTTTTAAGAATACGGTAGTCAACGTCATGCGGTCGTGTCTTGAATACCACCCTCCTACTTTTTCAAAGCTGGATTTCACATTTTTAAACATAACAGGCAAAGTAACAGTCCGATTGCAGAAAAAAATCAATAGGGTCTTATGGGGCAACTAGACCTTCCATTCGACACTGATTTTATGAAAATCGGTTCAGCCATCTCTGAGAAACATGAGTGAGATTAAACACTCTCCAGAACACGTTTCTTTAAAAAACTTCTGAACCACAGGTTCAATCTTCATGAAACTCAAAAGTTAAGGGTTTTTTAAATAGCTCGTTCATTTAAAACCAATTTTGTTAAAATCGGTTGAGTAGTTTCTGAGATAATGATGTTTCGTGATTTACACATTTTTAAACATAACCTTTAAACTGAAAATCCGATTGCAATGAAATTCAATAGGGTCTTATGAGGCAACTAGACCTCTGATTTGCAATTAATTTCATGAAGATCGGTCCAGCCATCTCTGGGAAAATCGAGTGAGATTGGGAGAGCGTTACACACACACACATACACACACACACATACGCACACACACACACATACAGAAAATGCTCAGCTCGTCAAACTAAGTCGATTGATATACGAGATTCGACTCTTTGGAGCACTTTTATACCTTTGGTTTTTCCAATGATTGCTATACCTTTCTAGGAGAAAGGCAAAAAGGTCAACTCAATGAATACTGTAGTATGATTCTTTTCTACATACAGAGCTTTAAAGTTTTACCAAGCTCGTTAAAAGTTTTACCAAATCATGATCATGACTCTGTACAGTGGGGCGACTCCATACAAAGGCTGGCCAAGCAAAAAAAGTGTCGATAAATGCGACAAAAACTTGGTATTTACATAATTTTGGGGCGCTGAACACGAATTTGGCATCAATTTTTTGTTTGGGTCCGTCCATAAAGCACGAAATCCAATTTTTAATAATTTTTGGCACTTTTTTCTCTTTTTCTAGAATTATATGATCTTTGACCACAAGTAGGGCCACCGGGCGTCCTCCCCATTGAAAATATACGTTATTTATGGACGACCCCTCGAATTGAACAAATTTTGCCTAAATATATATATATATATATATAAAAACCTTGCAAATATGCATCTTTTTGTTGGTGTTAATTTTACGACAGCGGCCGGCGCCCCATCATTCTGATTCCAAAACCGCACCAGTGACATGCGGACGCTAGGTGATAGCAGCTGAAAGGAGGAAATACAATATAGTACCGGTCATCTCGTGCCGGTTTCACCCGTAATGCTGGTGGCTTTAGTAGTAAATGGCTACTGCAAAACACTTAAATGGCTGGAATTCTGGACGGACTAACCAGGAAACTATAATCGGCAACTGGCACCTTTTGGTGCCTCTAAATTTTGTTACAGAAGCGGCAAATTGAATTTTCTGTTTTACCAAATGATGCTGCTAGCGGAAAAAACCTTGCAAAAATGCATGTTTGTGTTGGTGTTAATATTATGACAGCGGCCGGCGCAGCTTTCAAGAAACATTTGTCTCTTCCATTCCATAATTTGCGTAGCCCATCCCTCTTTTAATTTATCTGACGAAGCCTTGGTATAAAACGTACCGTTCGAACATTTCACCCCATCAGTTTCATTACTAAACCGTACCGGCTACATACGGACGCTATCTTGAAAGAATTCTAAACGGACTGACCAAAAACATGGATATATTCGGCACCTGGCCCCTTTTGGTGCCTCGAAATTTTGTTACAGAAGCGGCTAATTGAATTTTCTGTTTTATTACAAAATGCTGCTGCTAGCGGAAAAAACCTTGCAAATATGCATCTTTTTGTTGGTGTTAATTTTACGACAGCGGCCGGCGCCCCATCATTCTGATTCCAAAACCGCACCAGTGACATGCGGACGCTAGGTGATAGCAGCTGAAAGGAGGAAATACAATATAGTACCGGTCATCTCGTGCCGGTTTCACCCGTAATGCTGGTGGCTTTAGTAGTAAATGGCTACTGCAAAACACTTAAATGGCTGGAATTCTGGACGGACTAACCAGGAAACTATAATCGGCAACTGGCACCTTTTGGTGCCTCTAAATTTTGTTACAGAAGCGGCAAATTGAATTTTCTGTTTTACCAAATGATGCTGCTAGCGGAAAAAACCTTGCAAAAATGCATGTTTGTGTTGGTGTTAATATTATGACAGCGGCCGGCGCAGCTTTCAAGAAACATTTGTCTCTTCCATTCCATAATTTGCGTAGCCCATCCCTCTTTTAATTTATCTGACGAAGCCTTGGTATAAAACGTACCGTTCGAACATTTCACCCCATCAGTTTCATTACTAAACCGTACCGGCTACATACGGACGCTATCTTGAAAGAATTCTAAACGGACTGACCAAAAACATGGATATATTCGGCACCTGGCCCCTTTTGGTGCCTCGAAATTTTGTTACAGAAGCGGCTAATTGAATTTTCTGTTTTATTACAAAATGCTGCTGCTAGCGGAAAAAACCTTGCAAATATGCATCTTTTTGTTGGTGTTTATTTTACGACAGCGGCCGGCGCCCCATCATTCTGATTCCAAAACCGCACCAGTGACATGCGGACGCTAGGTGATAGCAGCTGAAAGGAGGAAATACAATATAGTACCGGTCATCTCGTGCCGGTTTCACCCGTAATGCTGGTGGCTTTAGTAGTAAATGGCTACTGCAAAACACTTAAATGGCTGGAATTCTGGACGGACTAACCAGGAAACTATAATCGGCAACTGGCACCTTTTGGTGCCTCGAAATTTTGGTACAGAAGCGGCTAATTGAATTTTCTGTTTTACCAAATGATGCTGCTAGCGGAAAAAACCTTGCAAAAATGCATGTTTGTGTTGGTGTTAATATTATGACAGCGGCCGGCGCAGCTTTCAAGAAACATTTGTCTCTTCCATTCCATAATTTGCGTAGCCCATCCCTCTTTTAATTTATCTGACGAAGCCTTGGTATAAAACGTACCGTTCGAACATTTCACCCCATCAGTTTCATTACTAAACCGTACCGGCTACATACGGACGCTATCTTGAAAGAATTCTAAACGGACTGACCAAAAACATGGATATATTCGGCACCTGGCCCCTTTTGGTGCCTCGAAATTTTGTTACAGAAGCGGCTAATTGAATTTTCTGTTTTATTACAAAATGCTGCTGCTAGCGGAAAAAACCTTGCAAATATGCATCTTTTTGTTGGTGTTAATTTTACGACAGCGGCCGGCGCCCCATCATTCTGATTCCAAAACCGCACCAGTGACATGCGGACGCTAGGTGATAGCAGCTGAAAGGAGGAAATACAATATAGTACCGGTCATCTCGTGCCGGTTTCACCCGTAATGCTGGTGGCTTTAGTAGTAAATGGCTACTGCAAAACACTTAAATGGCTGAAATTCTGGACGGACTAACCAGGAAACTATAATCGGCAACTGGCACCTTTTGGTGCCTCGAAATTTTGGTACAGAAGCGGCTAATTGAATTTTCTGTTTTACCAAATGATGCTGCTAGCGGAAAAAACCTTGCAAAAATGCATGTTTGTGTTGGTGTTAATATTATGACAGCGGCCGGCGCAGCTTTCAAGAAACATTTGTCTCTTCCATTCCATAATTTGCGTAGCCCATCCCTCTTTTAATTTATCTGACGAAGCCTTGGTATAAAACGTACCGTTCGAACATTTCACCCCATCAGTTTCATTACTAAACCGTACCGGCTACATACGGACGCTATCTTGAAAGAATTCTAAACGGACTGACCAAAAACATGGATATATTCGGCACCTGGCCCCTTTTGGTGCCTCGAAATTTTGTTACAGAAGCGGCTAATTGAATTTTCTGTTTTATTACAAAATGCTGCTGCTAGCGGAAAAAACCTTGCAAATATGCATCTTTTTGTTGGTGTTAATTTTACGACAGCGGCCGGCGCCCCATCATTCTGATTCCAAAACCGCACCAGTGACATGCGGACGCTAGGTGATAGCAGCTGAAAGGAGGAAATACAATATAGTACCGGTCATCTCGTGCCGGTTTCACCCGTAATGCTGGTGGCTTTAGTAGTAAATGGCTACTGCAAAACACTTAAATGGCTGGAATTCTGGACGGACTAACCAGGAAACTATAATCGGCAACTGGCACCTTTTGGTGCCTCGAAATTTTGGTACAGAAGCGGCTAATTGAATTTTCTGTTTTACCAAATGATGCTGCTAGCGGAAAAAACCTTGCAAAAATGCATGTTTGTGTTGGTGTTAATATTATGACAGCGGCCGGCGCAGCTTTCAAGAAACATTTGTCTCTTCCATTCCATAATTTGCGTAGCCCATCCCTCTTTTAATTTATCTGACGAAGCCTTGGTATAAAACGTACCGTTCGAACATTTCACCCCATCAGTTTCATTACTAAACCGTACCGGCTACATACGGACGCTATCTTGAAAGAATTCTAAACGGACTGACCAAAAACATGGATATATTCGGCACCTGGCCCCTTTTGGTGCCTCGAAATTTTGTTACAGAAGCGGCTAATTGAATTTTCTGTTTTATTACAAAATGCTGCTGCTAGCGGAAAAAACCTTGCAAATATGCATCTTTTTGTTGGTGTTAATTTTACGACAGCGGCCGGCGCCCCATCATTCTGATTCCAAAACCGCACCAGTGACATGCGGACGCTAGGTGATAGCAGCTGAAAGGAGGAAAGACAAAATAGTACCGGTCATCTCGTGCCGGTTTCACCCGTTATGCTGGTGGCTTTTAGTAGATTAACCAGAAAACAACAATGTAATCGGCAACTGGCACCTTTTGGTGCCTCTAAATTTTGTTACAGAAGCGGCAAATTGAATTTTCTGTTTTACCAAATGCTGCTGCTAGCGGAAAAAATCTTGCAAAAATGCATGTTTGTGTTGGTGTTAATATTATGACAGCGGCCGGCGCAGCTTTCAAGAAACATTTGTCTCTACCATTCCATCAGCTATGTAGCCCATCCCTCTTTCTATTTATCTGACGAAGCCTTGGTATAAAACGTATCGTTCGAACATTTCACCCCATCAGTTTCATTATTAAACCGTACCGGATACAAACGGACGCTCGGTGTTAGCAGCTAAAAGGAGGAAAAACAAAATAGTACCAGTCATCTCGTGCCGGTTTGACCCGTGATGCTGGTGGCTACTGCAAAATACTAAAATGGCTGGAATTCTGGACGGAAACCAGTAAACAAGAAATCGGCAACTGGCACCCTTTTGGTGCCTCGCAGTTTTATAAAAGAAGCGGTTAGTTGAATTTTATGTTTTACAATTGCTGTTGCTAGCGGAAAAAAACCTTGCAAAAATGCATGTTCATGTTGATGTTAATTTCACGACAGCGCCAGGATGTTAGCAGCTGAAAGGAGGAAAGACAAAATAGTACCGGTCATCTCGTGCCGGTTTCACCCGTTATGCTGGTGGCTGTTAGTAATAAATGGCTACTGCAAAATACTAAAATGGCTGGAATTCTGGACGAGAATAATCAGAAACTGGTACCTTTTGGAGCCTCGAAATTTTGTTACAGAAGTTTTGTAAAAGAAGCGTTGCAATTCCCTCTACTATTTGCTTCAATGGAATATTTTTTTTTTTAAGAATACGGTAGTCAACGTCATGCGGTCGTGTCTTGAATACCACCCTCCTACTTTTTCAAAGCTGGATTTCACATTTTTAAACATAACAGGCAAAGTAACAGTCCGATTGCAGAAAAAAATCAATAGGGTCTTATGGGGCAACTAGACCTTCCATTCGACACTGATTTTATGAAAATCGGTTCAGCCATCTCTGAGAAACATGAGTGAGATTAAACACTCTCCAGAACACGTTTCTTTAAAAAACTTCTGAACCACAGGTTCAATCTTCATGAAACTCAAAAGTTAAGGGTTTTTTAAAAAGCTCGTTCATTTAAAACCAATTTTGTTAAAATCGGTTGAGTAGTTTCTGAGATAATGATGTTTCGTGATTTACACATTTTTAAACATAACCTTTAAACTGAAAATCCGATTGCAATGAAATTCAATAGGGTCTTATGAGGCAACTAGACCTCTGATTTGCAATTAATTTCATGAAGATCGGTCCAGCCATCTCTGGGAAAATCGAGTGAGATTGGGAGAGCGTTACACACACACACATACACACACACACATACGCACACACACACACATACAGAAAATGCTCAGCTCGTCAAACTAAGTCGATTGATATACGAGATTCGACTCTTTGGAGCACTTTTATACCTTTGGTTTTTCCAATGATTGCTATACCTTTCTAGGAGAAAGGCAAAAAGGTCAACTCAATGAATACTGTAGTATGATTCTTTTCTACATACAGAGCTTTAAAGTTTTACCAAGCTCGTTAAAAGTTTTACCAAATCATGATCATGACTCTGTACAGTGGGGCGACTCCATACAAAGGCTGGCCAAGCAAAAAAAGTGTCGATAAATGCGACAAAAACTTGGTATTTACATAATTTTGGGGCGCTGAACACGAATTTGGCATCAATTTTTTGTTTGGGTCCGTCCATAAAGCACGAAATCCAATTTTTAATAATTTTTGGCACTTTTTTCTCTTTTTCTAGAATTATATGATCTTTGACCACAAGTAGGGCCACCGGGCGTCCTCCCCATTGAAAATATACGTTATTTATGGACGACCCCTCGAATTGAACAAATTTTGCCTATATATATATATATATATATATATATATATATATATATATATATATATATATATATATATATATATATATATATATATATATATATATATATATATATATATATATATATATATATATATATATATATATATATATATATATATATATATATATATATATATATATATATATATATATTTTTTTTTTTTTTTTTTTTTTTTTCTTTTAATAAACTAAAACAACATAAGTAATACAAACTATTGTAAAAAGTTGAAAAAATCATCATCAGCATCATCATCTTCCGCTGTGATCGTTTAAATCTCGTGTTGAATTGTTTCCAGAAAATTTGAAGTTCATTTTGCTTATCAGCAGGAAAAATATCTTTCGCTGCAATTTTCATTTCTTCTAGTAATTTTCGATGTTTCATTGTTTCATATATATGTTATCTTCCTAACCCGGTTTCTGTGGTTGAAAGAGGACATTTGAATACATGTATAACACCATGAATTGACAACTTACTAGACATTGAATTAGGTGGTGCCGCTAAAGTTGAAGGCTCCATAATAAAATTCAACGAATTTATGAATTTGAAAACCAAGGCACTGGAATGACACAACGTTCTAAATGAATAAGAAAAGATGCAACGGGGGACGACAGTTTTTTTTTCTCATAAAGCAAAATGTGTGCTTTACTTTTGTATGCCCAAATTTTTATTTTATTCTTACGGATTGAGTTCGATATCATAAATTTCCATTGATGGGGTATCATGGTTATGATTAAAACTAATCCTGGATGAAATTTCAACCTCAAAAAAAAAGGAAAAAAACTGCTAGCGCCTTTTTTTACTATAGTGGCAATTTGCGCAGTTTCGCGCAGCAGCGGACAGTATGCATTTAAAAGCTCACGTTTTTACCTAAATTTTGAATGTAGTCACAACCGTGGCAAACTGCGGCAACTAAACTTTTAAGCTACTCTTTTACAAAAAATCACGTTTCTTAAAATTTTTTCTAGTGTCAGGCCTTTTATGACCAAATTTTACAATATCTAATGAAAAAGGTTTGTTTTGCACAATATTTACAACAACTTTTTCTTTGACGTCAAAAAAATCCAGGCTATCATTGAAGCTACAGAGCGTTTCAAAGTAATGTACTTTTTTTCAAAAAAAAGACAAAAAACGTCAGTTCGCCAAGCTTTGAAAAGTCATAAAAAATTCAGATTTCATGATATTGCACCCAAATTTTGGATTTAGACACTTGAATGTTATAGCAATAAAGGAAAAATTTTATGAAACAGCTAACGAAAAAAAAATTTTTTGGCTGATGGCCAGCGATTCCCCACTGTGCTCTGTGCTAGTAATTAGCATAAAATCTTCTAAATCGATTCTTAAATTATGGAAAAATGCAAAACTTACTCTAATTTCAAATCCGGATAAGAATTTAGCTGTTGTTGCAAGTTGTTGACCAATCAGTTTGCTTTCCTCGATCAGTAAACTGTTTGAGAGAATTATTCTTAACATGATAATGTCACAGATCAACGGAAATTCATTGTTTTTTAAATGAACAGTTTGAATTTCGCCATGGGCAGTGCGGTACAGCATATTTACTTCAGATCTTTCTGATTTACCTCCAAGAAGCACAAATTCTTTTTTTCGCGATGACATAAACATTTACGTGAAAGGAAAAAAAGCACATTGGGAGTATACAAGCAAAGTGCATCCAATATCTGAGATGTTTGTATTCTATCATTAACAGGAATTCTAAACATTGTTCAAAGAAAAACACTTTTGATTCACAAATAAACTTTTGAACAAGCAATCGTTTATGCAGACCCGATCTGGTCAAGTTGTTGTTTAACAAAGAAGAAAACGCTTCAAAGGAATCAGAATAAAATTCTGAAAATATTATCGAAGCATTCGAACCTCAGAAGCTATGTCAAATAAAATTATTATCAATTTGTTACACAAAAATCGTCGCAATCCTCAATTCCTAGGATCTATCTTTATAAGTTGGCAAATAACGTTTGCGGTAAAAAAATGGACTTTCTTCAGATGGTGATGAAAAAAAAATCTAAGACAGATAATTGAGT
Organism: Wyeomyia smithii; assembly: GCF_029784165.1. Taxonomy (NCBI): domain Eukaryota; kingdom Metazoa; phylum Arthropoda; class Insecta; order Diptera; family Culicidae; genus Wyeomyia; species Wyeomyia smithii. The sequence goes on along the minus strand of NC_073696.1, from coordinate 172,532,924 downwards.
TGGATATATTTCCCATTCATGGTATCTATATTATCTTATTTGCAAAAAAATCTACGCTCTTGCGAGCGGCCTTTCGGCAGTTAACCGGAACATTCGCCATGGCGGACGAAAACATGCGTGTAGGCATGTTTTTAAGCTCTTTCTTTGTTTTTTTTTTATTAATTCCTCCTCCGTTTTCACGACAAAATTGTTGGAATAGATTTTGCGCTCCAAGTATGCCCAGAAATTCTCGATGGTACGCAGCTGGGGGACGTTGGGACCACATCGATATTCAGCCGCTCCATCTCCTCCTATGATCGCTTCGAGTAGTGGGCCGACACCAAATCTGGCCAGAACACCGTGTCTTCACCCTTCTGGTATTTCTTGATAAACGACGCAACTTCTGGCAGGCATTTCGTACTATAAATTTCCCCGTTTACGACCAGTCCGGAGCGAAAGAAGAGCGGCTTTGACATCATCTTCTCGCTGATTGTCAGCCGGAGCAGCACCTTCTTTGGGATCTTGGTGTGTGAAATAAACTTTACCTTGGTGCACACTTCCTTCGTGGAGGATGGGAAAATACGAAGTGCGCTACTAATCGTTGCCATCCAGGGTGAGATAGGTCTCGTCGTCCATCACCACTGCCACGTCACGATTCGCCGGGAAAATCGACTTGACCATCCTATTTAACCGCTGTCGCTGCGTCATTGCCTACAGCTCCGAGACCAGAGGACGGGACTGCCGCTTCCTGACATGTATGTCTATGTTCTCCAGATACTTTTTCACTGTTTTACCGCATGCATCACCCGGCCAAGTGCACGCAGCGATTTAGCCACTTTTCCCTTGGTCTTCCTCTTCCTTCCTCTTCCTTTGAAGCTTCTTGTCGCTCAGGGTCGTTGGCCGTCCGGAACCGGGATTTCTTTCGATGCTCTGATCGTTGTCCAACAGTGTCAAGATGTTGTAGATGCCTGAACGGGCATACCCGGCGTCCACAAAGTGTCGCATGATGTCCGTTTCTGACGCGGCGGGGTCCCGGGGTTTTGAACGCGCACACTTATAAACGGAGTAACTTTACTTTTTTGCCATCACAGTTGGAGTTTGATTGATAGAGCTGTCAAATTTTTTTGCTAACTCATGGGTTACTATGATCAGGCTTCTTCCGTTCTCTTGATTTTTGCTCGAATTTCCTTCTCTTCCTACCAAACTCTTTTCACTCTTAATCATCACGTGTTAGGGGTAAAAATTTGTTTGCTCTCTCAGTTTAAGAGGGAGTAGTTTTCGTTAGCTTCTCCTTTAATAGAAGAAAAGTTGGCCAAATATCAAAACATTTAGGTTCACATTGAAGCCACATCCTAACCGTTTTCGAATTTAATATTATAGGAAGATTCACAACTCACCATGGGTGCGTATTCTGCAGAAAGTTCGATTTTATACTGTTTTGCCGCACCCCAAAGCGATGAGAACGGTAATGCAATGCTCAGTTGATCGCCGAGGTATTTATTTCACTTTTCTTACGTGCGCGGATGAGCAATTTACAAGAGTTTCACTGGGTTTTTGCTCTGTCGAATTAGGAGCGTTTTTTTTTTCGTCAGAGAAACTATTAATCTGCGCTCTCTCTACAGCAGATGGTGTGATGCACATCTGAATGTAAGCTCACAGTTGTTAAGAGGGAAGAAAACTTTTTCTCTTTAAGATGAAGATGAGCAAAACAAAGCCTGACTATGATTAATGATGATTCGTCAGTGCGATTAAAGTTAAACCCATGAAAAATCGGCAACTTTTGTCCATTTTTTACCGCAAACGTTAAACAATTGGCATTTTTCACAAGTAGATTTTAATCCCTGCGAATGATAAGTCTTAATCGCGAAAACAAACTAATCCTAATGATTTTATTTACAAATTTCTAACAGTGTTGAAAAGTCTCTATTTAAGAATGGTCACACAAACCTATTACTGTATACTTATATTTATTAAAAATACGACTAGCAATTCTAAATCGATTAAAGATAGTCAAGGATCTAACTCACAGTTTATCGGTCCAGAACCTTTCTGCGGTTTGTCAAACTGTGAAGTGAAAATGGAGCTTAAACGCTGGGAGCAACAAATGGTGATAACCAATTGGTTGGATGTCAAAAAGTGTTCCCAATCTAAAAGATGTATAACACCAAACGATACATACGTCGGCCTAGTAACGGGGCACTGTCCGAGTAGATATCATTTAAAGAATATTGGCTGGGTTCAGGATATCTGTCGCTTCTGTAATATGGAAAGCGCGACATCGTAACATCTGCTGTGCAGTTGGGGTGCATTATTTAAACGCAGATTAAGGTTTCTTGGCAGTGGCCTGCCTGACTGGGAGCGTGTAGGTGCAGGTACCTGGTTACTCAACAATAGTGGTCATTGTATTTTGCAAGGGGACACGTATAGCAATTGACTGGGATATATTACAAAAGTTCACATCAATGGACGTAATTCTAATTCCCTAACAAAAAAAGATAGTCTAATTAAAAGAAAAAAAATGCGAGATTCCCAACTTACTTCGAATCTCTGATAATGTTGAAATTTATGAATTCTTCCGTGACACAAGCTTGCACCAAAGGTTAAATGTGTACTCCTGTTTGAGGAATAATTATTAGTCGATTTAGAATGTATGTTATACTTTTTCTAAAATTTCGAATAAATACATGACAATTTGTTATCAAACTTGAATTACTCACAGTTATAAGCCATACTATATTGACTGGAATAAATAAAAAAAAAGAAAGTGATGCCCGGTGAATAATAACCGAAGGACTCATTTTATAAAGAATATATAGAAAAGACATTGTAGCCAAAATAAAACACATTTTCGTCGCCCACTCGAAGCAAGCTTAAAATAGAGCCGATCATGTATAGATGTCATCTCCTGCAACTGTTATTGGCAATGCAAATAGGCAAGCCGTCACACAGTCATAAATACCTAACTCAATCTGGTTTTGTATGAAAAAAAAAATGGAGAACAGTTTAGGCAATAAGTTGTTTCTGTTTAAGGATGAGTTAAAAATATTCATTCGAAGGGTGCAAAAAATGGTAATATATTGGGTAAAATTTTCATGCAAAAGTTTTTTAATTCGATAACCATTTGAAACATTTAATCACGACGATCTAGAATTCAAACCTGTCAGGCAAACCGGTTCAGTAGAGTAGATCATTAAATGTTATTTTATGCAAATTCGCAACTATCTATTTACAGCCAGAGATCGACTTCGTATTGGAAATTCATTAGTGACAAGATTGGGATGTTGCTATATTTTTGCTAAAAATAACTTCAACCGGAACGGAAAGTAGAGTTCGGATTGCTGCTTTTTCATCATCCATGAGACAACGACAAAAGTGACCAAAGGCGATTATCATAATGCGTCCGCATAATGGTAGCTATCAGTTTCGTCGCACCGACTATTCCTACATCCAATCTATTAGCAATGGACTCTTAGTAGACCTCGTCGATGGTAGCTGTTTGTTAACTGGTAGTATTTCGATGCAACAAAAACACGATCGTAGGTTATTAGCAATGCGAAATGCCAACAAACCTGATTTGTGAATAAAACCGTTTGATATATTCGGAGGTTCGCCGATTTAGTTTCCACGCGGTTTAGTGTTTGCAGTATGACGCAGGCATCCGTATGTGATAAGCTTGGTACAAAAAGAAGCATGATTGTGCCAGTGTAATTTACGTATTGTACAAGTGTGATTATAGATAAGCGCTAACTGAATTTCCGTCATGCTCAAAACAAAACGCGCATCGGTGCTTCCAGTGATAACAATACTCATCTCACTGATATATTCTGCTAGTAGTGAATATCGTACCTCAAGTAATGCGGCTAGTACCGAAAATAGTTTTCCTAGATATAATAATACCTTTACTCAAGGCACCAGCAGCAATGATGAATACGGTGTCCTCCATAATAATGTTAAAGTGACAAAAAACCATCGCCGGCATCCATTGGCTCCGGCTTCCAGCAGTGGCCACACTAGAAAAACTGCATATCAATACATGCAAAGTGACAACAGCTACAACACATCGATCCATACCCGGCTTCAAGCCCTCTCATCGGTCGAAATGTCTGACACCATTCAAACACCTTCCTTCGATAAACGCGAACCACACATCAAATTCGCAATTCTTCTGCCGGAAAAACCACAAAACCAACGAGATATACGGATTCTCTCCACAGTGCGACCGATTATCGAAATGGCCACTAACGTCGTTACCGGTCCTGGTGGACCATTGCACAATATAAAAATTGAAATCGATTATCGAGACACACAGTGTTCCTCAACATATGGTGCTCTTGGAGCATTCGATATTTTCCTAAAACGCAAACCAGGTATTAGTTGCACGTGTACCGGTTATTTTGTTTAATTTCTACGATAACCATTAACCCTCGAAGTATCTGGATAAACAGTCTATAGAATAATTTGATTCAAAGCACTGATAATAAATATAAAACAATATTTCACCGAACTACAGCTATTTAACTTACACTGCAAAAGTTAGTTTGACTGGTATAACGTTGCTGGTTACTAAAGAGAATTTCTAGGTTTACAATATGTCTTAACCATCCATAAAAATCAAAATATTCAATTTTAAATGTTTTATATTTCGAATAAAATATTGGGATTTTTTTTTTAATTTAACTGTGATAACATCTAAACTATGTTACTATGAATGATTGACCGCATTGAACGCAAAATTTCCATTTATTGATTTGTGAATGAAAATAGTTAGATAACATAGGGCTGTATGATTTATTCAGATTCGATCGAGTGGTAAATGTTTTCTTGGAATAACTAAACCAGGAGGAAAATAAAATTGTCCATCTCTATTATCAGACGTCTTTTTCGGACCGATCTGCGATTACGTGATAGCTCCCATTGCACGCTACAACTCTGTTTGGGGAATTCCTATTTTGACGACCGGTGGCCTTACGGATGCGTTCTCCTTAAAATCGCCCAATTATCTGACGTTGACGCGTATGATGGGCAGCTATAGCGATATCGGACTGGCAGTACGAGAAATTCGAAAACACTTCAACTGGACTATTCAGGCGTTTATTTATCATGACAACGACGGAAAAAGTGGTAAAGGACACTCAGATTGTTCGTTGGCAATTTCGTCGATTTTCCGAGCGCTAAACACCACCGATTACCATTCGGACAACTTCGACGAAAGCGAAACGGATTACAGTGGCTTCCTACGAATTTTGTCGGATACCAAGAAGAAGGCTCGAAGTAAGTTTTACTGAATTAGGCATATTGAAAAGATATTAGTGCAAAATATAATAATGTATTTTTTTAACGATAGATTTTTGTATAAACTCAGCTGAATCCTTTTTTTATTGAATAATTATTTTGAATTCAGTTCGCAAATGAGAAGCTAACAACAGGTAAACGTCCTAGAGCTCAAACTGGAAAAAAACGATAAGTGATAGCTGTACATTTTGATGCTTCTAGAAAAGATAACTTTTTCAAAGACTAAAATAAGTAAAATGAGTAGAAGCTACGAATTTGACGAGCAATCGCTCTGGGGCTTTTTGACGCACTTCTGCATGCACAAGGAGCACCAAAATTAACAGGAACATTGAAAAAGGTATAGTTGTTTTTGGGGCAACTTATTTGTGCTTTATGGCAACTTTTTTCGCTTTTGTCGACCAGTATAATTTTTCAACAAAGTAGTGAATTCACGATACCATCTAGGCTAGGTTTGAAAGAACTAATCTGTACAATTCTAGTGACGTACGAGTATAAATAGTTTTCTTAATGTAATTATCTTGATATTCTTAAAACAATTCATTGAGAACATTTCTATGCATAACATCGATATAACAGACACTATATAACAGACATCAAAGTTACTTACACAATAAAAGTTAAAAGTTAGGTAGGGTAGAGCGGGGCTAGTTGGTCATTTTTGGTCAAAATGTTCTGTTACTTTTCGTAGGAAATATTATGGCAAAAACTCATTACATGGAAATGTTGTGTTAAGTCTATAGAATCTAGAAACAATATAATCTGTACAGAATAGTTTATGATTTTGCGGATATTCTATGTTTTTTGAGTGGACGTCAAATTGGCCAACTAGTCCCTCAGCTGGGGTAAGTTGGTCAGGGTGTGGTGTAAATTGACCATCTATATTGCGGAAGGACAATTCAGTTTTCCTTCCTCACTGCATTTGCGGCAGCCTGTTGTGTCTCAGCGGAGGTCAAACCGCATCCGGTTTTTTGTTTATACGTTTGCTTTCCGAAATCCCAAACCATGAGCAAAGTAACTCATAATTGCATGAAAAAAATCGTGTTACTCTTTCATACCTGACGAGAAGTATATGTTGAAATCTCTCTTTGGTTGGGAACTAAATCAAAGACAATAAGGATTAAATTGAGAACCGGAGCCAAATTCTAGATTCCCATCTGCAATCACAAGCACAAAACTATAGCTACATTAGTTTTTTTGTTGTTGTTGAAAGCTTGCTTTCGCCGAAATTTTCAACAGGTAGATGGCATTTGTCGATGCATTAGTGTACGTTATAGTTATTTTAGATCAATGACTCAGCATTTATAGTGTGCAATAAAATATTCATTAAAATGACGGTAAAATGGAGATAATTTTTACCAAATAGTTTATCGCTTCAAATAAATGGTTTTGCTAAACAAAGCACATGCTGTTTTCGTTTGGATTAAGTTTGCATCACGAAATGCACTGTTCCTGAAATTGCACTTACTTGGTTACTTGAATTCATTTATGATGTGCCAACCCCGCTAGTATGTGACCAACTAGCCCCTCATGTATTAAATATGAAAATTACTTGAAATATATGAAAATAAAACTCTGTCGAAAGTTTGCTATACACAACTTAAAATTAACGAAAATGACTTTCTTAATACGTTGAGCCATATTCATTTCAATTCGGCTAGCTTTGTTTAGACAAAAAATTTCAACTTGAAAACCGAGTAGAATTGATGGCCAATTTGGCACCAACCTGTATTTATTATACGTCCTAATTAAAACTGTACTTCATTTTGTCATTTAGTTTCTTTGGTTATCTACTACGTATCACCCATATAACACGATTTTTTCAGATACGTATATTCGAAGATATCTCATTGACCAACTTACCCCGTAACCAACTAGCCCCGCTCTACACTATATATTGCTATAAAATTTTCAGCACTTTAGTTTACTATGATCTTCTAGCAACAGTAATAGGTAATAATCTGTGAAGCTAAAGGTGCTGCCAAACGGAGCACGAAAATTATGGCATGATTCTCTAACTCTAGGACATCTTTAACTCATAAGTATAACTTTATAGTATAGAGACTATAAACTATTCCGTTATGACCTTATAGCCTACTATTCCGTCACAATGAAATACTTCATACGATCAACTATGACATACAAACTATTTCTAGAGTGTGATAGCGTCCATGTGTAGGCACCTTAAGAGTTCTTTGCACTCAATTTTCACGTAACAATTGCTACCATACGTTTTTGTGCGTTATTCTGTTGCTACACGACGAATCATGTGATACTAAAGGCTGTAATACACTCTTTGACCAAGCGTCAAATATTTGTCACTTTTTGACCGATAAAAATTTGGTCAAAGATAATGTTTGTCACTCTTCAATTTTTACATGGGGCAAACACGGGCAAACAACAATCATGATATCAAATAAATTTGACCATTATGTAGATTCTTGTGGTGGTATACATTGAAGACATTTTGCAGCTGCACGTCTACTAATACCACCATAAAATTTGGAGTGTACACACGCTACTGTGACCTACACTATTATACATCATTATAGCAAGCTTAATGTGGCACTGTTCTTGTTCTCAGGAAACTATCATTTCTGATGAATAACCATTGAATTATTAACTATTTAGTGACTACTAAAAACAATTTTATAAAGTAGCACTCGACATGCGATTACGCTTTAGACAACTGAATAATCTTCATTCGCTTCGCTTTTTTGTCATGTCTTCCTCATATTTGACTTCTTCGGGATGTTTCCGCAGTGTTTGCTTCAAAATAACCCAGAACAGTGGCACGAAGCTAGATCCGGTCAGAAGTTCGTAAAGCCTTGTTGCTTCAACAAAGGAAGCAGACGCTTCTGTTTCTGCTTAAACACTTTTACGACACACTTGGGATCCTGATCACCAACCGAACATTCATTCTGACTGCATTTCGCTTTATGTTTGAGGCCCGGAGTTTCGTAGAAACATTTATTTACACAGCGATAAAAAATCATCGCTGGGCGGGGACCTAGCATGGTTGGTAACGTCTCCGCCAACCACGCTCGACGCCTGGGTTCGAATCCTACCGCCGGAATAGGTGTCGATTGTTGTGAGGAGGCGTGATCCACTCACAACCAACCCAGCTGGTCTTGATTCAATCCTAGCCGACACCGGGAAATTTTCTGAGGCGAAAAATCTCTGGGATCAAGCCTTCCATCGCATAAGGAAGTAAAGCAATATTGAACGTCTTCAGAAGTGGTTTTCTCCGGCGTATTTCTGCATAAGATTGCTGCAGAAAACCTGCCGAAGAAAACCACTGCTGAAGACGTTCGATACCCTATCTGTTAACCGCCTCGCGGACCTTCCAATCGTCTTTCTGAATCGATTGAACATCTAAGATGTAAAAATGATTTCATAGTGTTATTCGGAAGTTCCACGCTTTTAAGTGATGCTTATAAAACAAAAATATTTGAATTAGAGAACTGCTCATCATTTAAGGTACACCAGTGTATTTTCTTGTTCTCCCTAATTATAACAGCTGTTGATAGTTGTTTTAATAGTGCTAATGTTTCCACTTAAAACTTAATTGTTATATCGCGCTGACCAAGACTAATAAATAAACAGATAAACTTTATTCTAAAACTAGTATTCATCAACCGCTAAGCTTCCAGTTTAAATTATTCCAGCTTTGTAGAATGAACAAGAACAATGCGTATATTTTAATTCATCATTTTGGTTTTTTTGGTTGAGTGCTCCCATTCTGTTCAAACGAAAGAGGCAAATCGAAAAAGAGTGAAAACCGGCAGAGATTGAACTTCAGCTTGTGATAAGGCGGTGCAAAGTAATTCATAACAACAGTTAAATTTGAAAATCGACTGTATTTGCACTATATTTTTATTTAAATAGTAACTGTTTTATAGAAGAAACAATTAGGTGATGTAAATAACAAACAATTGATTTTTGTCAACAGAGTTAACAAGTTAACAAGAGTGTTTGTTTAAAACATAAAAATGTGTTAACTCACAGTTTAGAAAATTGGTTTGTAAGATAGGAGTAAACAGGGTAAGACCGCCCACCGTAGTTTCACTGCCAAGTTGTATAATGATTGGAAAATTTCTTTCATAGACACGTTAAAATATAAATAACATTTTGCACCCCTTTCTGCTTTGATAGTGCGCGAACGGTCACAGCAATAATCAAAAACAACCTTTTAGCTGGCAACCGGGCAATGCGCTATTGTTTTGCGGCAACAGGACTTAAGGTTTTTCTGTCTAAAAATCTATAGACCTTTTTACGTATGAATGTGTTAGTGCCACTAGTTGGGGAAAATATTTATAATTAACTGTTTTGTTTGCAAAGCTATGTTTTTAGCAGCTAGACAAAAATTCAGTTGAACACTCATTATATGTTTTAAACTTGTTTCTGAATAAATTTTCTCATTCGTGATCAGAATTCGGAGGAAGGCGCTAAATATAATCGACCAAAAATGGTGAAAAAGTGATAAAAGTCGAAGCAACGAGTTGCGATGATTTATAGGTTGGAAGAAACAAAAGCAACTTTACACGGGTTTACACGTTTACTAGTGTGCGTAGGTGAAAAGTCACTTATCTCTATTGTGTTGTTCGTGAATATACATTTAATCGGTTTCCTGAATCTGTCTTCGTTCGGAAATATCGAAAGCCGTGAGTAATTTTGTAATGTTGACTACTGTTCCAATAGGGGTAAAGCCGCTCACTATACATGGGGTAAAACCGCCACGTATACAACCCCAATTCTGAAAAATCTATTTATTATGAAAACCACAAAAAGTTACCTTAACATTGATTTGAACTTTTTTTTTAAGTTTTTAAATAGTTTATTTGACACGGCACGATACAATTTATGTTTAACTGAGCCAAGTACTTTTTTTTAAATTCTAAATTAGCAGGGAAAAGAGGGAGGCCTTTTTTTATTCTCGCGGCCGACTACGAGCTAGTGGGGATTTTAGGTGAGAGGAGGGGTGTTACAATTTTGTTTTTAACTATTTTATATTACAGAATGTATTCATTTGTACGTGGCTAACCAGTGATGTTCTATTTGAGCAGTTTTGGTCTGAGGTGTCTGCGTAAACATAGAGATGCCGAGTCTTTGTTTTAGTGTCTCCAGCCGGGTGTATCATTCTCTTTCAGTTTGTGACAGAAATTGTATTCTAGCAAATAGATAAAAGAAATCAAATTTTAATGCCAGCATTTTTTATAAACCCGAATAGCTGTGTCATGTACTTGAGATCACCGCTTCCCAGAATGTCTCTAACGGGTACGTTCGGTTGTTTTCCTCGGGCCCGAAGGGAATCTATAAGCTCAGACCTAACACCACAGTATTCGGTACACGACCAAACAACATGATCGATGTCATGGTAGCCATCGCCACAAACGCAGTGATTACTGTCTACAAGCCCTATACGAAAGAGATGCGTGTTTAACGTATAGTGATTGGACATAAGTCTGAACATCACGCGAATGAAGTCCCGACCTACATCCAACCCCTTGAACCATGCTTTCGTCGATACCTTAAGAAAAATGGAATGTAGCCACCGTCCCAGTTCATCTGAGTTCCATGATGATTGCCAACTGTTGAGTGTTCTCTGACGCAAAATGCTATGAAATTCATCATAAGCAATTGGTCTTACATAAATATCGCCATCAATAGCACCCACCCTAGCTAAAGCGTCAGCCTTTTCATTGCCCGGAATGGAACAATGAGAAGGGACCCACGCTAAGGTAACCCGGTAATTTTTATCTGTTAAAGCACTTAAAAACCGCCGTATTTTCCCCAGGAAATACGGGGTGTGCTTCACAGTCTTCATCGATCGCAGAGCCTCAATGGCACTGAGACTGTCTGTGAAGATGAAGTAGTGGTCTATGGACAGGGTTTCGATGATCCCAAGAGAGTACTGAATGGCAGCAAGCTCTGCGACGTACACGGAAGCAGGAGCATCGAGTTTGTAGGAGGCGGTAAAATTTTCGTGGAAAACACCGAAGCCAGTGGACTCATCTAGATTAGATCCGTCAGTGTAAAACCTTTTATCATAACTAACATGTTTAAACTTATTGGAAAAAATTTTAGGGATCTCTTGGGGTCGCAATTGATCCGGGATACCAGAAATGTCTTGTTTCATGGTGGTGTCGAAGAATATAGCATTATTATAAGTATCTAAAAGTGCGACATTGGAGGAATCGTATGAAGAAGGATTAATATCTTGAGCCATATAGTCAAAATATAAAGTCATAAATCTGGATTGAGATTGAAGGTCGACCAACCTCTCGAAATTTTCAATTACTAATGGGTTCATAACTGTGCATCGAATTAGCAGCCGGTAAGAGAGATTCCAAAAATGATGTTTCAACGGAAGAATACCCGCTAGCACTTCAAGACTCATCGTATGGGTCGACTGCATGCAACCTAAGGCAATACGCAAACAACGATACTGTATTCGTTCCAGATTGATCAAATGTGTGTTTGCTGCGGAGCGGAAGCAGAAACACCCGTACTCAATTACAGACAATATCGTTGTTTGGTAAAGCCTTAGAAGGTCTCCTGGGTGGGCTCCCCACCAGGTTCCGGTAATCGTACGAAGAAAATTAATCCTCTGTTGGCATTTTTGTGTCAGATACCTAATATGACAAGCCCAGGTGCATTTAGAGTCGAACCAGACCCCGAGATATTTAGCGACTAAAACCTGAGAGATCGTTTTACCCGTTAGTAGGAGCTGCCGCTGAGCTGGATTATGCTTCCTAGAAAAAACGACCAGCTCAGTTTTCTCCGGAGAGAATTCGATACCCAGCTTAAGAGCCCATTCAGACAAATTGTCTAAGGTATCTTGCAATGGTCCTTGCAGATCGCTAGCCTCGTTACCAGTAATGGATCCAACGCTATCGTCTGCAAGTTGCCTTAGCGTGCATGAATTTGCAAGACATTCATCGATGTCATTGACGTAAAAATTATATAAGAGAGGATTTAAACATGAACCCTGGGGAAGACCCATGTAACTAACTCGGGAAGTTGTCGAATCGCCATGTGAGAAACACATATGCTTTTCTGACAACAAATTGAGCAAAAAGTTATTCAGATTTGGTGAAAGTCCCTGCGAATGAAGTTTCGCGCTTAAAACTTCTACAGAGACAGAGTCAAAAGCCCCCTTAATATTCAAGAACGCAGAAGCCATTTGCTCTTTTCGAGCAAATGCGAGTTGAATTTCAGTAGAAAGCAACGCTAGGCAATCGTTCGTCCCTTTGCCCCGGCGAAAGCCAAATTGAGTATCTGAAAGTAAACCGTTTGTTTCGACCCATTTGTCTAACCGTAAGAGGATCATTTTCTCCATTAATTTCCGGAGGCAAGAGAGCATCGCAATCGGCCTATATGAATTGTGATCAGAGGCAGGTTTCCCGGGTTTCCGAATAGCAATGACTTTTACCTCCCTCCGGTCATGCGGAACAATATTTAGCTCAAGAAACTTGTTGAACAAATTCAACAAGCGTCTTTTTGCAGAGTCGGGTAGATTCTTCAACAGGTTGAATTTTATTCTATCTAACCCTGGAGCCTTATTGTTGCACGACAGGAGAGCCATTGAAAATTCCAACATCGAAAATGGAGGCTCTTCCGTAGTTACTAATAACGCGTCGCGAAAGGTTTTCTGTTCCGGTACAGAGTCCGGACAGACCTTTTTGGCAAAATCGATTATCCAGCGATCTGAATACTCCTCGCTTTCATTCGAAACATCACGGTTCCGCATGCGCCTGGCGGTATCCCAAAGAGTGCTCATCGCTGTTTCCCTCGACAACGCGTTTACGAACCGCCGCCAGTACCAGCGTTTTTTCGCCTTTACTAAGCTCTTCATCTGCCTGCCCAGTGCCTCGTACTTTCGAAGCAGGTTGACAGTGCCGTACTCCCGGTAGTCCTTATACGCCGCGGACCTTCGCACGTACAGCTCAGAGCACTCTTTGTCCCACTATTTGTTGGGAGGGCGCTGTCTAATCGTTACCCCGTGTATCGGTTTCGTCTGAGCTTGAGTCGCGGCGTCGATTATCAAGCCAGCTAAGAACGCGTATTCTTCCTCCGGAGGAAGTTCCTCGTGAGTCTCGATAGATTGCGCTATAATAGACTCATAACACTTCCAATCAATATTACGTGTAAGGTCGTAGGAAATATTGATTGGGTTCGGGGGAGTTGAACCATTAGCAATTGATATAACGATTGGAAGATGATCAGTACCGTGGGGATCGTTGATTACTTTCCACTGGCAATCTAACGCTAGTGATGTCGAGCAGGGAGATAGGTCAAGCACGCTTTCACGTGCTGGAGGATTAGGTACGCGTGTCGCTTCCCAGTATTAAAAACTGTCATATTGAAGTCGTCGATCGAGTTACAAATTAAAGAAGATCGGTTGTCGTCGTACAGCGACCCCCATAGCGAACAGTGAGAGTTCAAATCTCCCAAAATCAAAAAAGGTGCGGGAAGCAATTCTGCTATATGAAGGAGTTGCTTCTGTTTAATCCGCGCGGATGGGGGAATATATAACGAAACAAGGCAAAGGTCTTTTCCTTTCATATTCGTTTGAATGGCAACAACTTCAATATTCGAGATCGAGGGGAGGTCGATTCTGAAAAAAGAATAGCACTTTTTGATCCCTAAAAGTACCCCTCCACCGTGTGAGTCTCGATCTCGACGAATGATGTTGAAATCGTGGAAATTAAGTTGGTCATTTGAATTGAGAAAAGTTTCACAGAGCGCGAACGCATCACAATTGTATGTGTTTATCAAATGTGAAAATAAATCGAATTTGGGGATGATACTTCTGCAGTTCCACTGTAACACAGTGACAAAATTCCTAACCTCTTTCGACGTATTAGTCATCGAAAGATACGATAGCTGAAATGAGGGGCCAAGTTGCTGTGAGTTGCTTCAAATAGGTTTTCACTGTAGGGAGAAGGGCAAGAAGAATGTTTTGAAGGGGATCTGGTATGTTGAATGTTTTAAATATCCAGTCCACAATATCAGAGAATTTTATGAACCCTGTTTCTTTTATGTCTTCTGATCGAGAAATGGGTGCACGAGGGGTTTTTGGTGCCCCAGGAAGCGGTGGGTACTCCTGGTTTGATTTGAAATTAAAACCGGGGGGTACTTGCTTCGGTTTTTCTTCACCGCTTCCTTTCTGTGTTGTCTTATTGGTCATTCCGCTAGGGGTTATCTTACGACCTTTGCGAGAAAGATTAGGAGAGTTGAGCATTCTCCTCTTCCTAGATCCCTCTGGCAAGGCATAAGAACACCCTTCGACGGGATCGTCAGATGTACCCTCATCGGTTGGCAAAAGGGAAAAGATGTTTTCTGTCGAGGGTGGCTCAGCCCTCTTAAGCATTTCTGCAAAAGAGCGTTTTGATCGTTCCTTAAGGGAACGCTTAATTTTTTCCTCGCGCTGTTTGTACGCGGGACACGCCGAAAAGTCATGCCGAGTTCCCTCGCAGTAAAGACACTTTTCAGTATTCTCACTGCAAGCGGTCTCAGCATGATTGCCTCCGCACTTGCTGCAGCGTGCCTTGTTGCAGCAGTAGGTGGCTGTATGACCTAACTGCTTGCAGTTTTGGCAATGCATGACCCGCGGTACAAACAGGCGTACAGGCAGACGAACCCTGTCCAAAGAGATGTAGTTCGGCAGTGCGGATCCGGCGAATGTTACATGGAAGGAATCCGAAGGGAGGAATTTCTTCTTCCCTTCTTCGATGGATACTGAATGTAATTGCTTGACATCCAGTATCTTTACATCTTGAATCAGGGGGTTCTTGAAGCAGCCAACCCCGTGACGCAAAATGACATCGACCGTGAGGCTTCCTTCGGTAACCACACCGTCGATCTCCACGTCCTTGACAGGGATGTACACGCGGTACTCCCTTGTAAAGAGCTCGTAGCTAGCAATTTCGTTTGCTTGCTTCAAGCTACTCACGACAACTCGCAGTTTGTTCGGCCTCACCTTCGTAATCTCGGTTACGGCCGAAAACTGTTTTGCCAGGTCCTTGCCTATTTGTATGATGTTAAGAGGCTTCTTTATGGGCCTAAAGTAAACTACGAACGGACCTTTCGAAGCATCTGGGTAAGCTTTCACCCGTGTTGCCGGTACCCTTGGTACGGGGCTAGGTAGCGGGGAAGGTAGAGGGGAATTGATGGGGGAGATCTCAATCTCTTCCCCATTTGTTTCCACATCCAGGAATAGTTGCACCTGCATGTCGTCCATTTTGCGGGAGCGTTACGCTCTACCGCACACAAACGATAAATATTCGAATGTGGGGGGGTGGGGGGATCAAGTAGTTGATATTAAATTTTAAAAACAATTTTTCAAACTACAATGGATCAAAATAAAAAAAAGACAGTAATACTAATACTAATAACAATAGTAATTATAATTATAATAATAACAATAATAATAATAATATTAATAATAATGATAAAAATTCTAAAGTGAATACTTCACCGAACGTCTAAGGCACGACCTCACGGCTGATAGTTGGATTAATCGAGTGTCTCCGCAGAACAAACAATGACGATCCAGCTTCGTGTTGTGACACAGTGGCCGTATCTTACACTCGACCTTGTAGATGCCACTTGTAGTTGACTTCCACTCGCTCGATCGTATGATGGTCCGTGCTGCTAGCGGGGTAACAGCGGTGCGGGAGAATTATTCTTGCTGATATATCAGCTGCGTATCAGATCACTGGCGGGGTAGCCTTCCCCTACCAGTGTGCAGAAGATGTTTCTGCCGATATATTGCAGGCTATTGTTATCGCACACAAGAACTAATCGAAAAAAAAAACACCCGTACGATAACTCGTGTATTGTTATTTTGCGAATCAAACGGAGATAAACAATTTGCGTCTAATCAAGACGAAAGCAAAACAACGAATGTTGATTTGAACTTGGATAATTAAAAAATGAAAAAAGTTAAAATTTATAGAATAGATTTTTTTTCAGATTTTTTACAGTGTATATTTTTTTAAAAAGAAAAAAAAAATACCACCTGCAACTTTGCCGAAAACACTATACCGTTAAAATCAACCGTTTTGGCCCTAAAAATATTTGTTATCAGTTACAGACGGTGAGCGATCTTACCCCGCTGGTGAGCGGGCATGAAAAAGATCTGCAAATTTTCAATGCATTTTGAAAATTGAAAAAAAAAGCCGGAAAATGAACAAAACTGTTTCAGTTTTTTTTTTTAATGCGGGTATTGAAAAGAAAAGCCTCATAGCAAAGAAAAAAATGATTTGAAGCCGCAACTTTTTTTTTATAAACAGAATTGCTGAGAATGAGAGGTCTTACCCCACTTACCCTTACAGTAATTTTAATTTGTTACCATTTATTGTTTAGGATATTCTACTCGAGGTTTGAGGAAGTTATGAGATATTAGAATGTTACTAGAAATCTGAGAATTCTTAAAAATGGCTGGAGAATTCTCAAGAATGACTGGAGATCTAAATAGGTACACTTAAAATAAATTTCACGTCAATATTATGTGAAAAGCTATATGGATATTTTCCATCCAATTTTTCAAGTAAATGCTACGTGATTTTCACTTGTGTGTGTGTGTGTCTCCCACTGGCCGGCAGTGCTTTTATGATAAAACCCGAATTAATACACCTAGCGGTGAGACACTGCCTTTCTCATGTGAACTTTATTATTTGTTGAAACAAA
Source organism: Wyeomyia smithii (assembly GCF_029784165.1). Lineage (NCBI taxonomy): Eukaryota > Metazoa > Arthropoda > Insecta > Diptera > Culicidae > Wyeomyia > Wyeomyia smithii. Next base: position 172,515,959 of record NC_073696.1, on the reverse strand, counting down.
TTTGCCGAAAAACTTCAAACTTTCGAAAAAAATACACCTTGATAATTTCTACTAGATTGATAATTTACTTTAAATAATAAAATTGGGTAGCCAACAGCACAATTATACCGAACATTCTAAACTAAACATTCACACGCATACGAACATACGTTCACACATACAAACATGTACAGAAACACAAACACATACAAATTACATTTGAAGATATATGTGTCAAAAATATTAGGCGAATTTTTTTATGATTGTCACTGTGTCTGTGTCCAGGTGGAGGCTGGGAATTAACTCCAGATTTAATTTTAAAACAGAAATTGCGGCTTCCATCTTTTGAAAAACATCCTAGAATTGCCAGATACGATCCAGTAAAGGTATTTCGACTCGTTGCGTGTTTTTAACCACATGTCCAATCATTTTGAAATTTATTGGTTAAGGGTTAGAAGGTAGCGCGTTCATTTGATGCCAACTTTGCTCAGATCGGTTGTGTATTTTCTGTGGTAATAAAGTTGTATGATTTTCACATAACGGTCAAAGTTACATTCTGATTAGTGTAATTAAATTGTGTATTAAGGGGTAGCTTCATCTGACACTCTCTGAGAAAAATAAATGAGTTTAAGCAGTCTTTGGTATATGTTTTTTTTTCCAAAACGTGATTCCACATTTTCATACATAACGGACAAATTAACAGTCCGCTAACAATAAAATTCAATAGGGTCTTATGGGGCAACTAGACCTTCCATACAAAACTTATTTTGTAAAAATCGGTCCAGTCATGAAAAATGAAAAATAAGTGAGTTTTAACAACCTCCGGAACACGTTTCATTTAATGAATTTTTAATCACATGTTTAATCATTAGTTAAGGATGTTCAAGGCAGTCTTTTCATTTGAGACCAATTTGTAAAAATTGGTCGTGATTTAAGCAGTCTTTAGAATATGTTTCTTTTCATAACGTGATTTCACATGGTAATAAATAACGGACTAAGCTATAGTCCGATGTCAATGAAATTCAATGGCAACCTATGGGACAACTAGACCTTTCATTTGACACTAATTTTGTGAAAATCGGTTCAACCATCTCTTAGAAAAATGAGTGAGTTTGAACAGCTTCTGAACAGCATTTCTTTACATAACTTTCGAACCATATGTTGGAACATTGCGAAATTTCTAAGTAAAGGGTTTTGGAGACAGCTTATTTATTTGACACCAATATTATTGAAATCGGTTGTGTGGTTTCTGAGGTATTGATGCTTCGTGGTTTTTTCATTTTGATACATAACCTCTAAACTAAAAATCCGATTACAATGAAATTCAATAGCAACCTATGGCGCAACTAAACCTTTCATTTGCAATTATTTTCATGAAAATCGCTCCAGCCATCTATAGAGCTTTCTACGTCAGATCTCACCAATACAGGCTTAGTCTGTATCCTAATAAAATCAGCTGATATTCAATTTCGAAAAATATTGCACTTATGAATCCTAGTTCATTAGTGTTACCTGTTTTAACAAACTTTGTTTTAGTGGAAAACCAGATGAAATAAAACTAAAAATCGGCTTACAACATGAATAACAGCTCGGGGCAGGAGGAAATTTTTTGTTACTACCAGTGTGTTGATTATTTGCAACCAAAATTAAACTTGTATTAGTGAAATCGAGCACTAATACTAACGCAGATAGATAGTTCTATGAGAAAAGTGAGTGAGAAAAAAATGTTGCACATACACACATACATACAGATAATGCTTAGTTCGTCGAACTGAATCGAGTGGTATATGCCATTCGGCCATTGGGACCACTTTTATACCTTTGGTTTTGCAGGTGATTGCTATAGCTAGGAGAAAGGCAGAACCAATCTGCGTCCATTTCTATTTGAAGCTGATATATATTTTGATTGTTAATATATTACATCATATATAGACGCAAATATTTTTAGCCTTGGAGATGAAGGGGAAAACTCTAGTGTTCATCGAACGACCCATTTCAAGAATACCTGGTAATACACGTACTAAGCACTAAGCCCCGCATGAATACGGTGTTATATCTATTGGATATGACATTGTATTCACACTTCCGAACTAGTTTACATTAGTGACTCGTGATCATATGAGTTTGGATGTCTCTAATATAGTTAGAACGATCTTACCAACTTCTCCTTCTCTCAACCTCCTGCTATGTAGGGATGGGAAACCTATCGATAATTATCGATAGTATCGATAGTTGCCGGCTATCGATAGAATCGTTAAGCTTTCCGCGTTATCGATAGTTATTGATATTTGCCTCGCATTGGCATTTATACTCCACAATGATGCCAGAACTAAAAAATATATTGGCCTAGACTTTGGCCTTTAAAGAGAATTCGATGATTGTTTGCTTTCACATGAAATCCTCTCTAAAATTGTTAGAAAATTGAGGGATACTCATTTTCGCTCACTCTACCTTATACGGACAACGACTAGATTTCGCCGAAGTGCGAATTATGTGTGCGAATAAACTTTTAAATATTGTTCTTGTCCACAACGGGAGCAACATTTTGTTGTTTTTCTTCATCTAGTTCTAGCTGTCAAACTATCGATAATTATCGATAGTTATCGATGGTATCAGGGAATTTATCGATAATTATCGATAGCCATTTTAGTCGATATTTCCCATCCCTACTGCTATGCATCTAACCATCTCGTTGAGTATGTAATAAAAAAAATCCTCGCTATTAGTATCAGGTTTGAATCTGCCCGACTTTTTCATGGCAGCTAATTCGTTTACCCGCCAGTGATCGGCGGTGGCGTTGCAAGCGTTTCTAATTTGACTTCTCAATTGGTGAGTTTCCTGGCTGGTTCAAGTGATCTTAAAACAAGCGAAAAATCTCACCAAACATGTGAAAAGGGCCCATGTGCCATATGTAAACAAGCTAAATTTTCTCGTTTTTTGATTATTACAAGCGAAATCTGCCCTTACCAATAAGATTTATTGATAAAAGAGTTTACTTTTAATCAAACAATCTTATTTGTGCGGGTAAATTAAGCTTGTATTCAATGAAAAACGTGAAATTGTGGCTTGTTTACATATGGCACATGGGCCCTTTTCACATGTTTAGCGAGAAATACGAATATATAACGATACTTACTTTATCCAGAGCGGTCCGTTGATTTTCTTCTTTACTTTTCTAGATGTTAGGGGAATCTGAACTTTGTGTTTTCACTACTTACACCATTATTATTCCGCGGGAAACAGTCTTACTACTGAAATTTTTCGTTGAGGCAGAACGTGCACAACACTTAGTTGGCCTTGTTGCCGGCTCCTCAGTTACGTGATTTTCACTTGAGTACGCCATCATTAAATCCAGTGTTTTTCTCGTATTTATTATGTGAGACATCAATAACTTTTACTGGATTTTCACATAACTCTTAAATGCTAACAATGTGTTATGTAAATAAAAATGCGTTTAAAGGTGCTTAAAATTTTGTTTATTTTCATCGGATAATTTAGTAATTTCTAATGGGTTTAACAGTCATATTACTAGCGGTAGTCTTATTCACGTGGTGATACGTCGGTGATTTTGTTATTATTTTTGAAACTTATATGGGTGTTTGGGTTTTCTCAGACTTGAACAGAGTTACAACATTCAGACTGTAGCACTCCAAGTTCTCTGCCGCGGGTTTCCTTCTCAATGCAAGATAATACTTGGCAATGATCTCTGCCAACTTTAATTGCAATGCTTTTGACAGCTCGCTGATATTTCCACGTTCGATAATTTCTTTGCCCGTTTCGTTGCTCTCAAGCAGAGTTCTTAAGGCATTAGGGGTGAAATCGCGTGTTTTTTGTCTAAATTCTTCAGCTTTATCTGGAAGTAGCTAGGGCGGTAATATGCTTTGTTAACACTAATCTGAAAATATTTACACGCTCACTTAGATCTAAATATTGTGATTTCAGAGAAAAATTAGAATTTTTCGCTCTAACTGACAACCGAAAATGACAATCTCAGACAGCACCGATGAAAATGCGACTCATGAACTTGTTTGTCAAAGCGTATGCACTCTTAATTTACTTCAATTAAAATTGAATAGCATTGACTTAAAGCCGCCTTTTGTTCCTTGCCCTCGACTATGCAGCAGAGCCTCATTGATATGGTTTGCAATCAGAATGTTCTACGAATAAACTATTTATAATTCATTATTTGAAGTTGCTTAAACAGTATGCAATATATTATAGTTCTCATTGACTGGTGAATGACCGCCGGTTGAGGTTAAACCTCATTGAATCCAAAAATGGCTGACTTCGAGATTTAGAGGTACGGCTCAAGAGTTTCGTCTTCTCGAAAGAAGTCACTATTCTAAATTTCAGCACAATCGGACTTCGGGAAGTCGTGCGGGTAAAATTATACTTTTTACCAATGAAAATAAGTTCGATAGCAAAAAAAAAAATTTATACCAAATTTCTTAGAGATGCAATAAACGTTAAAATCTAGTGTTTTTTTGTGAGATTTGGACCACTGCGACCATTATTTTGATCTTTTGTGGTAAAAAAAAATATTTATATACTTTTAAGCCGGGAAACTCTCTTAGCTTTAATTGATTTTTACCATTGAGGACATTTTTTTTATAAATTTGTTTCCTGAGATAACATAAATGTTTTCCAGTACCGCAAAAGTGTACAGCGCATCGTTTCTATGTCTGTCTCCTGCATCTTCAAAATTGAGCTTTATAGCCATAGTTGTCCCACGACTTTTATTTTATATATCATGGCATTGTTGTGATGAATACATCAAATCGCCAAAAGCATGCGAACTTTAACAAACCCGTACCCGATGTTGTCGTATCATATTCACTAACCGATCTAAAAATAGGCGAAGCTTCGGTTTTTCGAAAAATGTCCTCAATGGTAAAAATAAATTAAAGCTGAGAGAGTTCTCAGCTGAAAAATATATAATTTTTTTTTCTACCACAAAAGATCAAAATAATGGTCGCAGTGGTCCAAATCTTACAAAAACAATACTAGATTTTAACGTTTATTGCATCTCTAAGGAATTTGGCATCACAATTTTTTTTTATCGAACATTTATTCATTGGTAAAAAAGTATAATTTTACCCGCACGACTTCCCGAAGTCCGATTGTGCTGAAATTTTGAATAGTGACTTTTTTCTAGAAGACGAAGCCACAGACAGACGTCCAAGCAAGAACAACATTGATCAAAATTTCCGTGTAAATTTTCAAAGTAAATTGCGTTATAAATCACTCATACACTAGCGCCGCCTGGTGACCTTATCGCTACAATACATTTTTTTTTCGCTGGTACACGAAGCTGGCGGTAGTGGTAGCGCTTTCTGGTTACGGATTGCTACTACAAAAAACTTTACACAAGTTTGGAACTCAGCTTGGACGTCTATCTGCGACGAAACTCTTGAGCCGTACCTCTAAATCTCTGAACGAAATTCAGAGGTCTTTTTCCCATATATCTCATCGACACATTTTTTTGTTGAGGTTTTAACCGGCGGCCATTCACCAGTCAATGCAAACTATGTTATATTGCATACTGTTTGAGCAACATCAAATAATGGATCATAACTAGTTTATTCTTGGAACATCCTGATTGCAAACCATATCAATGCGGCTCTGCTGCATAGTCGAGGGCAAGGAATCAAGGGGGCTTCAATGCTATTCAATTTCAATTGAAGTATTATTTGGTATATTCACCAACAGGCAGGCAGGTGCCCAAATGGTGTAACTTAAAGCTAACAATTAAAATATCTTCAGAGAGTCAATACAATATTACATATTACAAACAAATGTTATGAACTAGTCAGATCTTGAAAAAAATAAACGATATCGCCGACGAAGAAGCGTTCGAGGTAAATTAAAGTCAAATAGAGCAGATACTCTGTTGAACAACCTTTGGAGACCAACCATTGCGCCAAAAATGCTGTAGTTAGTTCGTTGAGCAGGCAGTCGTAGCATCGAATTGTTTCGCAGAGCACGAGGTCGCACGTTTATATTTACTTGTTCCAAAAGAGCGGGACAGTCTATGCGGCCTTGTAAAAGGTCAGTGGTGAACAATGCCCTGGCTGTTTCTCTACGGACAGACAGAAGCTCCAAACGAATTAATAAGCAGCGGCTTTCATAGCTTGGTAGACGGAAGCGATCCGTCCATGGCAGTTTACGAAGAGCGAATCTCAAAAAGCGCCGTTGAACTGATTCTATTCTTTCCACACCATTGTTGTAATGAGGAGTCCAGACAACCGAGCAGTACTCCAGTATAGAGCGAGATAAAGCGCAATACAATGATTTAAGGCAGTAGATATTCGTAAAGTCTTTAGCGATCCCGAAGATGAATCCCAGAACTCTAGAGGCTTTGTCGACAGTGAATGAAATGTGAGGCTTGAAAGTGAGCTGGGAATCCAAAATTACCCCCAAGTCTTTAACTTGGTTTACGCGCTCGATCTCAGTTCCTCGCAAAGCGTATTTGTACAGTAACTGTTCGCTAACTGGGTGCTGTTTAACTGGGCTGCTTCTTAACTGGGCGTTCGCTAACTGGGCTATAGCCCAGTTAAAAAGCAGATGAACGTCAAAAATCAGCGTTTGGCATGTTGCTGTCAAAACGAGATAGGGGCACATGAATAGTAAATTGAGATTGATTTTTTCAGTTCAATGGAATATAGTTGTCATCACAAATGCGATCGACTAGATATTCATCTATTTGTTTCCAGGTTTTATGAAAACAACATGTTTCCAGGCAACGGTTAGTGCAAATAAAGCACACGCAAGGCTAACAATATATTTTTCTCATTATCTGTTCATCAATCAGGAGTTTTAGTGTATTTGTTTAAAACATTTTACAATTTTCGCTGAGAGTTTTGCCTAGCGCCATTACATCGAAATCCCCCTCGATATTTGACGACATTTGAAATGTCAGCCCAGTTAGCGAGCGACATTCGTTAACTGGGCTAGGCCCTCAGCCCAGTTAGCGAACGAACAGTGTAGTGTATAGTCTGTTTTTTTCGCGAAAATGATATAATCGAGCACTTGGATGGATTAACGTCCACACGGTTCAGATGGCACCAATCGGCAAAAACATCTAGCTGACGTTGAAGAAAGTGACAGTCTTCAATTGTGTGAACTTGAAGAAAGAGTTTGAGGTCATCCGCGTAAGACAACCGTGGTCCTTTTATGACTAGGTTCACGTCATTAAAATAGAGCAGAAAGATTAGCGGTCCTAAGTGACTTCCCTGCGGTATTCCAGACGTAGCGTCAAAATAAGAGGATTGGCAATCCCTAATAGCAACGGTTAGACGGCGACCGGTAAGGTACGATTGAAACCATAGTAAAAGATTCCCGTTGATTCCAAGATTGTCAAGTTTTGCAACGGCTATGCGATGATTCAGTTTATCGGAGGCAGCTGTCAAGTCAGTGTAAATAACATCCGTCTGAGCACGTTTCGCCATACTGTCACTGATGTACGAAGTGAGGCAAAGTAAATTGGTGGCGGTGGAGCGACCGGCTGTGAATCCATGTTGGTCAGTGCTTATGAAAGCTTTGCAGTGAGCGAGCAAAGGCTCCATGATAACAAGCTCGAACAGTTTGGCAACAGCACAGAGCGATGTGATGCCACGATAATTGCTCACATCGTTTTTGTTTCCCTTCTTGTGTACTGGAAACATGTACGCCGATTTCCAGCAGGACGGGAAGACGCCGAAAGCGACAGATAGCTGGAAAACATGCAGAAGCGGAGATATTAGGTTATCAATCTGCGTTTTAAGAAACGTCGACGGAATCCCGTCAGGACCGGAGTTTAATGAAGCTTTGAGTTTGCAGCAGGCTCTAGAAATCATTGTCGCGTCTAAATGAAAAGTGTTCAAAGTTTGACCGGACTGTGGGGTATTACTGGCGGCACGTTCGACGTGATGATCGCTCAGTGTCTCGTCAGTGAACACGCTGGCAAATTTTTCGGAGAAAAGCTGACAGATGTCCTCTGGGGTGGTTGCTTCCTTACCGTTGAATGTCATAGAAGAGGGTATACCACCTTCATGTCGTTGTTGATTGACGAACCGCCAAAACTGCTTGGGACGAGCCTTGAGCTTTCTCTGTAAATCTTGATGATATCGGAGAAAGCATCGTTTCGCAACACTTTTGTAGGTGTGGTTGATTCTCACGTAATGACGTTTTAGGGACAGTGTACGGTGCTTAGTAAATTTTTTCAAGGCAGCTCTCTTCTGGGATTTCAACTGCCGAAGTTCTCTTGTTTGCCACGGCTGTCGGGGAGCAGGATGCTGGCACTTCTTTGGGACGTATCGATCGATGGCGTAGGCCAATACGTTGGAGAAAGTTTGAGCGGCGACATCGGCATCGACGGAGTCAAAAATAGAGTTCCAGTCGAGCTCGGAGAAAAACTCAGCGATTTTCTGGTGATCAGCCTTGCGGAAGTCGTAAGATACGGTAGCAGATGCAGTGTCAAGGTCGCGTTTCGATTCGGCGTTTATAGTCACGAATAATGGTGGGTGGTGGGGGACTATTTTAACCAATGGAGCAGGGGCCTCGCATAAATATGGGGCCGTGTCCTGTGCGCTCACAAAGCAGAGGTCTAGAATGCGGTTGTTCTGGTTGGTGATATGGTTAATTTGAGTGAGTGTGGCTGAGCTATAGCAATCCAAAAGTAAAGCTGCGATAGGATGGATGCTCGAATGATCCAAGTCCGGAAAGAAAAACCCGTCTCGAAATTCTCTCCATGAAATCCGGGGAAGATTGAAATCGCCGAACACCATAACTTCGTCTGTTGGTTTTGCAGTTTCCAACACTGAGAAGACTGATTGACAATGAGCAACAATCAATTCACGCTCATGTACTCGATCCGGAGGTATGTACAGAGCGCAGAGAAACAACTTACGATCGCCCAGTTTGATCGCTGTCCAAACTTGTTCCAGGCTCAAAGAGGCAGCATCCACTAAAATTTTGGCTTCGAACTTGGAATTAACAGCCACGAGAACGCCACCACCAGTAGATTTGCGACTATTATCGGAGCTCCTATCACAACGGAAAACCTCGTAGTCATTTCCAAACACCTGACGAGAAAGTGTGCGGGAATCCAGCCAAGTCTCCGTAAGAACTATGATATCGTAGCAAAGATCCGAGACGGCAACGCGGAAATCATCAACAACGCTGTTCATACCGCCGACATTTTGGTAGTACACGGTGACCTCTTGGTGGCGGCTAGAAAGCAGGCTGCTTGTTGGTCGTGTTATCGAAGTGCCGGAAACGCAGCTGAAATGCGAAGCGGTATCAGGCATCGATTGGGACGAGTTGTAATTATACTTGCCTGCTGAAGCAGGTTGGAAGACCCCCGATCCACATCTGCCCTCAGGACCGAGACGACTGTGGTGAGCGCTGGCTGCAATAGGCGCGACTGGGGCGGAGGAACCGGGGGCTTCCATATTGCTTTCCACATTGCGTCCCGGTTGCAGCTGCATTCCAATTTTGGAGGCCTCGATATCGACGCTGAAATTTAAAAAGGTGTCGGGGAGCAAAGAGCAATCGAAACGCGCCTGAGTCGGATACTTGCTTGAGATAACAGGCTGGAAGACCCCCTCTGTTGCTCTGAACTCAGTACCGGGACGGCTCTGTTGGCGGGAACATTGACGAAGATCGGAGAGATTATCGATTCTCGAAGATGGTAGAACCGAGACAGAGTCAGAGGGGACTCCCATTAAACCTTGTTGCGTGCGTCCCGGTATAGCCATATAAGTCGCTAGCTCGAAGATGGTGGATCGGTCACTGTGGCATGGTTGTGTAGCTGCGAGGGGGTATTCCGGGTTTAGCTCAATCCCATCATGGGCGTTACTGGAGACGAAGCCTGGGATAGCAATAGCGGTGTCGTTGATTTTTTGGTTTTCAGCGGTACGCAAAATTTTTGTGCCTTATAATCCTCGAATTCGCGAAAGAGAGTACCCTCCGGCCAGGTTTCTGGATCTAGTGCCTTGGCCTTTAGGGATGGATCAACTCCAATTTTAAAAGACACGAACGTAAGCGTGCTAATATCCCTGTCCTTCGGAACAAGTTTGACAACAACGGGGTCGTTGTCGGTCTCGAGATAGGCTTTCGCTATAGTTGACATAGATTCCGTAGAGAAATCAGGTCGAATCCTAGATGTGTACAACCAGAATTTTTCTTCGGTGTTATTGGTAACGGGTGCTACGACGAAGTTATCCAGAGTCCGCTTACTACCGGCAGTGCAGTTGTCCGAAGATCGTGGGGCTGCATCTGATTCTCGAGGTCGCTTGAAGGGCCTGTGTTGATCTACTGCTGGCCAACGATTCCGTAGAGACGACGAAAATTGGGCAGCCGGTTTCGTGTGTAGTTGTTTTATTTCGCCGCGTAGTTCACAGATCGCGTTAGTTAGCGAGTTCAGCTGTGGCAATGGACCAGCATTAGATGACAGCATACGAAAATGGGAATTCTCGAACAACTCGGCACAATTGTCACACATCCAGAAGAGATTTTTTTTTGTGCGAAGTAAAGTACCCTAGCAGCGCGCGTGACACGCCAGCACAGGTACTCATGTGAAATGTCGCTCCGCAATAACCACGGCAGGTAACAAAATCGATGCCCGAAATAGCATCGGAGCATTTTGCACACGTTTTAGCCATAGCTAATATATGCTATATATGAAGTTCCAACACCCACTACTAGGCTGTATTTTAACGGTAATGTGGACAGTCTTGGAATAGATTGTCTTCGCAGTATGTTGTGATGGTTCAAACGGAGGGTTTGTGGATAGGCTTATTGTTGATTTGACGGAGAGATGGCGCTGTTGAGAAAAAAAAATCGAGCAGGACAACAGTGCAGCAAAGCAAGCTGGTTACAAACACAAAAACACTGCACTTAGCACGTCAAAAGTTTCATTGAATTAAGCACTTTGAGGCGATTTTCCGCACAATACTTCACTTGCTCAGTACAAACAGGAGAACAAAGAAGAGTTCGATAGGTGTGCGATAACCGAAAAGTGTGGAAACACTACAAAAAAACGATATAAATAATCGACGTAAACAAACTCAACTGAACAGACAACTAGTGATGCCAAAAATAGTAAATTAAGTAGTAAAATAGTAAAAGAAGTAAATTAAGAGTGCATACACTTTGACAAACAAGTTCATGAGTCGCATTTTTATCGGTGCTGTCTGAGATTGTCATTTTCGGTTGTCAATTGCGGTCAGGGATACCAGATGTGCAGATTTGTCTGCAAAACGCAGATTTTTAGGGTCCGTGTGCAGATTTTTATTGATTCGCAGATTTTTGCAGATTTTCCATAGTGTCTGCAGATTTCTGTCAGAGTCTCCTTATATTTGCGCAGATTTTCTCAAAATATGTGCAGATTTTTGCAGACTTTTGCCTGCGCGAGCGAATTTTTTTCGAATCACAAATAGATTTTTTTTCAGATTTCAAGCAGATTTTTCCGGGTTTTCGTGCAGGTGCAGACATTTTTCAAAAACATCTGGCATCTCTGGTTGCGGTTGTCAGTTAGAGCGCAAAATTCTAATTTTTCTCTGAAATCACAATATCTACGCATTCAATATCGGAAGACAATATTTTGAAACATGTTCGAATTCGATTCACTCAATTACAAATTGCGGTTAATTTATAAACACGAAATATCTTTCCATCAGAATTAAAGTTTGGCAATCAGGGGTCATCCATATTCCACGTGGACAGCTTTTGGAGGGGGTCTTGTGAAATGTCCACGGTTGGGAAGGTGGGGAATGGGTAAAATTCATCACGTTTTCAGGTGGAGGGTCTGGGTCTAATTGGGGATTATAGTTTTTCTTTTCCATCCACATTTTATACAAATTTGTGTATTAATTTTTATGAAAAGCGTGAGCATGTTAAAACAATCACGCTTTACAGCAGTGGACTTATTCTCATAGTTGACTAGTTTCTCACTATGTCATGGTAAGTATACCTATATGTTTTATCACAATTTTACCGCGAGCGAGGTAAATTTATGTAAGGTAGAACTAGCGCTTGCGAAGTCTCTAAGCAAACAGCTACTGTGAAACATACTTGAAAATGCCATTGCGTCGCTTAGATTTTATATTAGTTACATCTAGGTAAATTTTTAAATTAAATTTTTGATTACCTGCTTATAAAGTTATCAAGAAAAGGAATCAGTCTCGTTATTTGGTTAAGGCGTGAATTTAAAGTCAACTAAACATCAAGATATCGTCACCGATTGAATTTAATTGGCTACAACCAATTATACGTGGGGTTTTGAAAATATACAGTGGTGGGCACATCCCGTTAGTTTGCTAAATCGCTACTTAGCGACGCTCGTTTTCAGTTAGCGGTTTAGTGATATCACTAACTTTTGAGTTGGTTAGCCAACTTGTAGTGCGACAAATGATATCTTCAAATGATCTGCGGGAGTTACTTTTAGAAACTCAGTTTCATTCAAACAAAGTTCATTTGTCTTAATGCTGTCTAGTGTTCTCTCTTTATGAGACAAGTGCAAGTCTGTCTTTTTACTTTAAATAGGTTTTGAATTATCGTTTTCAATAGTTTTTTTAATACTAGTCTAGACACTACTAGACTAAATAGACTAGACTACTACTAGACAAAATAAACTGCTGGAGTGTTTCCACGCGTATGAAATATCTCGTAGTCTGTACTGGAAATTTCGTTTCGTAAAAAATATTGTGGATGAAAAACAGCCCTACGAATTGTTTATGTGTAATTTTTTGACCAATTCACTGGCTTTTTCACGATGGAGATATGTGTCACGTAACAAAACGCATAAACAATAAAATTCGCGGGAATTCCTGAACTCGCGTAATAAAACACGTAAACTCTGACAACCACGCAAAAAAGTTTGAAAATCATGAAAAAACCTTAACCTTTGAATGATAACCGCTAAATAATTTCGAAAAAGACTAATGAGTAGAGTTATTCCCATATGCGAATCACAACAACAAGTTATGAATATTCGGGGCTTTGAAATAGGAAATTTGACTTAAACTTCACGCGAAAGAACCTTCAAATTCTGAAATCCGCGTGAGTAAAGATGCTTACGAAACCCACCAAAAATTGCATAAAAAGATATTTAATGTATCGCTCCCGTCATTCGACACAACTAACTTCCTTTCTTAGTTTTGTTTTATCTTATTTGCAGAAAAGTGTTTTATGAATTTTGGATGACCTGTTGTAAATAGCATTTAAAAGTAATTTTTTATCACCTTTTTTGATGATCAATAAATCTTGCTAAATAAAAATAGGCTAGCGATTAGAGCAAGTTCTGTTAATGTGAAATAATCATTCAGCAATTATCAAGCCTAATTTTTCAGGCAGCGAATTAGCGATTGGCATCGCCAAATTTTAGGTAAACGGTGCCTACCACTGTCCGGCATGGTGTGCTATCTAAGTTATAGTTATGTTCACATTCACGAAGGTTTATCTTCATGGGTTGAATAATTCAAAGGACAGAAATAACTACTGAATTATTAATCCAATTACTTTGATGGCAAAGCATGAATAAATGAATGAATGAATGAGTGAGAGAATTCATCGATTGTATATTTTAATATATCCATGTTTGTTGTTGGAAAAAAAATTAAATTTAATGTTTTAAACCTAATATTGAAATATTTCAAAAGATACATGTAGAAAGTTAGTCGTCAAGAGCTTTATGATTTGCAATTACTATTAGAACCATGTTGTATCATTGAAATTTGATTATAAAACTTAACTTTTAAGTAAAAAATAGTCTTACATTTCTCCAGGTCCTTCTAGTTGGTTTCGAGGTACGGTGCTGGCCCAACTAGCCAGTCGTCGTAGGTTCGATTCTCGGCTGGGAGAGACCGTTAGAGGCTATAGGATCGTGGCGCAAGCCCCGCAATTGTCCTGTACACTAACGGTTGGCTTTAAACTCTGTGTCGAATAAACAGAAGGTCAAATTCCGAAAGCAATGCAGGATCTGGGCTCTGCTTTTCATATTTCTAAATCCAAAACTTTTTACCGAAAGTTTTGAAATGATGTTGAGTTTCAACAAAAACTTAATTTAAGGGGATAATTTAATCCATTTTTGATTTAACGTATAATTTAGTGTTTATTTTCTAATTTTCTCAACTTAAATTCAAAATAACTCAAAAACGGATACGTTTACGAAGTTAAGGATACGTTTACGAAGTAAGTTTTCTGACTTAAAATGACTATTCAAATTGTTTGAAATAATTGGAATAGAAATGTTTTCCAAAATGTTGAAATTATTTTAGACATTCCATAAACAATTTGTTTTTCATTTCTTTATCATTGTAGAATAAATTTTCACATATTTTTAGAACAGTTGGCGTACTCAATTACTTGAGAAAAAGTCCGTATTCGAAAACTTCTACGCACAAATTTCTAGGGTGATTGAGTCGTGCTGATAATTGAATCAAACTCTTTACCTCCTATAACATAATCGAGATAGAGTGAATCCGCCAAACCGGTATTATAGAAATAAAACTCATATGAACAAATTTTTACTGTAGTTGATTCAGTTGAGATACAACAAAACCATAAAGTTAGGAGATTTCAAGTCTGAGAAAAACAAATTACCCTAGAGCTGTCATAGAATTCTCCTACGGGCTCTAAAATTCTTTTGTAAAGATTTTCATGATAATAGGCTCGGCAGTTTAAAAACTAGTAAAGATCGAGTTTTGCTTTTACATCAGTCACGCCACGGAGATAATGCAAAAACAATAAGAGAACGTCTATGCTAAAAAAATCACAAGAAGGTTGTATGCAAAGCCACGACCGCAAGTTAAAGTAGAAGTTTACAAGAAAGATAACCCGGCAGCTTGCGTGTCAGTCAGTTTTTCTAGTAAATAAACGTGGACCGTTCATTGGCAGTATTGTAATTTCTTTTTGTCTGATATTTTGAGTGAAGCTCATTGAATATTTTTAAATTTTGTGCAAATGAGAAGTTGAAGTGCTGCCGAATTGTAATATGCACATTTAATACGACATCATTAAACGGGAACGGAACAAAGGCTACGGTTATGCAGAACGCGAATGCCGGCGCGATGCGATTCGCCTTACCGTGGTGAAATGTACAGCTCTTTTTTAAGGCGAATAGAGCTATACATTTCAACAGATTTCGTCTTGCCGAATCGCATCGCGCCGTTATTTGCATTCTGCATGACCGTGGCCAAACACTAAGCGACGCAAACACGTAATAATAGTCAGAGTATGCATGTAGATGAAAATAATTAACTTTGGATTATAGCGCAAAACGAGAAAATATTAACTCTTCAAATAATCATTTGTGTTCTTCAAATTTCAGTTGTTCAATTTAATATCCGATGAAATGTTTGTTTATTATCTGATGAAGCTCTTATATAGGCCAAATGATGCATTCCCAATTTACTAGGTCCATAACTTTGCCGACCGTGCTTGGGAAAGCGCGGTATAACGACCAATCAGAGGTCGAATTTTGTGTTTTGACAAGGCTTAAGAGTTTTCAATAGTACAATAGTTCGAATGATAAAATTTCAATTTCATGCATTTGGTAGGAATCTTAGAAGATTTTCTAATCGATTTCTGCAAAAACGAAGGAAATCCATCGAAAACTAACCGATTTATTTTTTTATTTATTTATTTGAAATTTCACTTTTTTCAGTTTTAGATTTTCATTTCACATCCCTATGTAGCCGAACTTCCTGAGAGAAGACTAGAGAAACATTTCAAAAGGTCCTATCTGCTTTTATCGATTTTTCAAATGACCACTTTCATTCAATCACCACAACTTAATCAACATCTTCAATGACACGTTATTTGCAGAAGTTGATAGCGGAGGGATCACTCTAGCCTTCTAAACGAAAATCACGCTTGAGATTGTTACCAAAGCTGAACCATTACCAAAATAAAAAGACGCTCCGGAAAAACGATGAAAGCAGATAGGACCTTTTGAAATGTTTATCTAGAAGTATTCTAATTCAAAATTAAATCTTCATTAATTCATTTGTTGTCCTTATAAGGACAATTGTTCAATTTATCATAGGATGTAGTGTTTATCTTACATCTCTGTGTTACCTTGATAGTGAGGACTAAGGCGCACGGTCAACACAATGAGAAAGGTGTTTTCACATTGAAAACTAGACACGGCTTTACTGGAGGAAGTGTTGGCAAATGCATCTACCGCTAATACCACCGCTGTAAACCTGCTGCTGATGCTTCCCGCTGAAGGGAGTGTCGTTACATCAGCTGACCCTGCTACTATCGATGCTGATAAACCCGCTGCAACAGCTACGCTATGCATAGCCATGCCACAGTTGTGGCCGCTATACGCTGGCCCAGCTGCTGAGAAACTGCAACGCTATCCGTAGCCATGCCACAGTTGTGGCCGCCATTGGTATCCGCTGTACCTGCATCTGCTGGCCCTGCTGCTATCGATGGTGAGATCCGCTGAAACTGCTACGCTTATCCGCAGCCATGCCACAGTTGTGGCCGCTATCCGCTTTCGATGGTACCCACTGCTCGCTCCCGCTGCTGCTAAGGGAGGACTGCTGTCGTCGCTGTTCAGAACTATTATGAGCGGCTTCGATTTTTTTTTTGGATTCAATATTCTTTATTTTTTCTTACGGTATTTTCATTATACATTTATTTTTTGAACATTGTGAGGGATTCAATTTTATCAACTTTTCAACTCTGATGTTTTTAATGTACTATAAGTGTTACTACTTTTTCCTTTTCTACGTACATGATTTACATTTTAATGCTCGGCATTAGAGTTTTAATTATTAAATAAATATACCTAGCTACTTATAAATAAAGCTCACGAATGAGCACCGCACTAGAGTTAAGTGCATTGTTTTAGTGTTTTCAGCGTGTGCAGAGATTATGTTTTCGGTCATATCGATACCAGCTATTTGATGCACTTCTGATGTTCGGGTTCCGAAGGGCACGTTCAAGATCATTTTCAGGAACTTGTTCTGGATCCGTTGAATCTTTTGCAGGTGGGTTCTCGCGCAGGTTCTCCAGATCTACGAGGCGTATAGAAGCATCGGCAGGATGACCTGTTTGTATACCGTCAATTTATTCACGACGGATAATTTCGATTTTCGGTTGATTAGCGGGTACAACTTCTTCATTAGCACTAAGCTTTTCGTTACTGTTTGTTCAATGTGGGGGCGATAAAGTAGCTTATGATCATAG
Organism: Wyeomyia smithii; assembly: GCF_029784165.1. Taxonomy (NCBI): domain Eukaryota; kingdom Metazoa; phylum Arthropoda; class Insecta; order Diptera; family Culicidae; genus Wyeomyia; species Wyeomyia smithii. The sequence goes on along the minus strand of NC_073696.1, from coordinate 172,498,799 downwards.
GTCAAACCAAGGTAGCGAACGTTTGACGACCAGGGAATATCTACATTGTTCAACCGAATCTTTGTTGTCGGCACCAAACGTTGACTATTCCGATGTGGGAAGACTATGGTCTGAGTTTTTGCTGCATTCACACAAATTTTCCATGACGTGAGGTAATTCACAAAGACGTTAAGCCCAGTTTGCAGCTTTTTAACTATTTGGTTGATCTGTCTGCCCTCGTACATAATGGCGGTATCATCAGCAAACAGCGACAGGATGCCTCTATTGGGTAGTTCAGGAATATCTGATGTGAATAAGTTGTACAGAACAGGACCAAGGATGCTGCCCTGTGGAACACCAGCTCCTACGTCGTATGGATCAGACAGGCCACCCAGCACACAGACCTGAGATTTGCGCAGCGTAAGATAGTTTTGCACAATCTTCACTAGATAAACGGGATAGTTGTAGCGCTGTAGCTTGTAGATAAGCCCGTCGTGCCACACGTTGTCGAATGCTTTTTCTATGTCCAGGCAGGCCATGGCAGTTGTTTTAGATAGCTCCTTGTTCCGATTGATGAGTTTTGTTACTCTCTGCAGTTGATATGTTGTTGAATGGCCTCTGCGAAAACCGAACTGTTCGTCCAGGAATATGTTGTTCACTTCTGCGTGGCACAGAATACGGCTGTAGATGCATCGTTCGAATACCTTGCTGAGGGCAGAAAGCAGACTGATGGGACGGTAGCTTTTGGGGCATGTGGGATCCTTTCCTGGTTTCCAAATGGGAATCACTTTCGCCAGTTTCCACTTTGTTGGAAAGTACGTCAATTCAAGGCATCGGTTGAACACTTTTTCCACCACAGACAATGCTGTTGGTCCAAGGTTTTTGAGCACAAGGTTGAACACTCCGTCAAATCCGGGAGCCTTCATGTTCCGAGAGAATTTAATGTTGTTTTGTACCTCGTCCACTGTTATCCGCTGATCAGGTGGTAAGATATTCGGTGTGCGGGCCAGAATTACTATCGATTCACTGACAGCTGGTTCGATTCCACTCACAATATCACGACCAAGATTGTGGGAAGCGGCAAAATGCTGAGAGATAGCACAAGCCTTTTCGCGGGAAGTTAGCAAAGTTTCACTATTCACTATTAATGGCGGAATGGGTTTTGGTTTGTTCTTCAACACTTTAGCCACACGCCAAAATGGCCGTGAGCAGTTGGGCAAATTACGTAATTCGGTTGCAAACTGTCTGTTTTTCACTTTCTCCAGACGTTCTTGAACGATTTTTGTCAGCTGTCTAGCGTAGAATCGGTGCCTAGGGTTGCGGGTACGTTGATATTGCCTTCTCAGCGAGTTTCGCAAGGAAATTATGCGCTTGGTGTTATCGTCGATTTGCGCAAACTTACGTGTCACTGGAACAGATGGGATGTAGCGGCACTCTGCTTCCTGAATGACGTCTATCATGGACTGTAGAGTACGATCGATGTCTCCAGTGCTGTTCAAAGTGATGTCCGCATTAAGATGGTTTTCAACATACCGCTGCAGCTGAACCCAATTTGCACGATGGTAATTTCTTCTTTGTTGAACTTGGCGCCGCTCTACGTTGGCACCAATCTCAGCGATGACCGGAAGATGATCCGAGGAGAGCTCTGTTATGGTTTTCGGAATCGAAAATCGAAATGTTGGTCAGAAAAATGTCAAGCTTAGAGCCTACACCACCAGGAGAGATGTAAGTTGGCAAATCCGGATGAGCGGGATAGTAATATCCAGCTTCGGAATCTTCTACGATGATGTTACCATTTGAGTTGCACCTGGAGTTACCCCAAGCGGAGTGGCGAGCATTGAGATCACCTGTGATGACGAAATTGCCTCCTCTTCTAGACAGCTTTTGGATGTCGTTCTTCAATTTCACTGTGGTTCCATTTGCCCGTCGAGACTGCTTTGGACAATAGACCGCAATAAATGTGAGTGGTCCATCAGTGGTGGTAATTTCGATTCCTACAGCTTCGACAAAGGTTGTGTTGAAACTCGGTAGTGATTTGTATGGTAGTCCTCTCCTTATAGCGATTGCAACCCCGCCCCCAGCTGAGGTTGTGCGGTCCAGTCTGACTACCGAGTGTTCCGGCAGGCAGAAGTTCATGTTCGGCTTCAAATGTGTTTCGGTTATTGCAGCGACATCGATGTGGTGTGTGTTCAGAAAATGTAGAAGTTCTAACTCCTTGTTGGCCACAGAGCGGGCATTCCAGTTAAGGATTCGAAAGAATATCCATGACGGTAGTAAAAAGTCATCATGACCGCAATCTGTTCCTGGTTGGTGCGACAAGCCTTTGTTTGCTGATCGAGTTTAAGAAACAGCGTAGCTAGCTGTTCCATCGAGTACAAATTGCTACTTGCTGGGGGCATGCTGGCAGCCTGTGCATAACTCGAAAATCCGGGGGGGTCCCGGCTAGGAACACCACCAGTTGGAGGAGGTGGAAACGGCAACGTACTTGAAGTCGCTGGCGGGGTTGGTGTAACGCTAGGTTGTACACTTTTTCTATTCGACGGTCGCTGGCGATTGGCAATATCACTTCGAATTTTGATAAATTCTGCTCGTTTTGGACAGGAACGGCTGTTCGTAGCGTGCTCTTTGTCACAGTTGAGACACTTGATTTGTTCGGCTTCCTCAACAAGACAATCCACTGTTCGATGCGGACCTGCACATTTCATGCAGCGACTCTTGATGTGGCAATTCTTTGTGCCATGTTCATAGTTTAAGCAATTGGAACACTGCGTGACATCGCGATGAATCGGTTTGTTTCGCTCCCATTGCACGATGATGTTGAATAGGGCGGTGATTGTTTTCACTGTGCTCAGTGTAGTTGAACCCCTGGTCAGGTGGATCAGGTATAACTGATCACGATACTTGATGGCTTTGTTGTGTCTTATCATTTTGTATACTGCTTCCACTTCTAGGCCGCAAGCGACAAGCTCCGTTTTTAACTCGTCCAGTTCCAATTCCGGTAAACCACGCAGTACAACTTTGAATGGTTTTGTAGCTGCAATATCGTGAGTAAAATACTCCGCTTTTGTTTGCTTCAGGTAAGCCTCTACTGCCTTGTAATGTGGGGTGGATGGAACGACGATTTTGTAGCCGTCCGTGCATAGCCTCAGGGTAGCTATCAGCCCTTTGCTGATAAGTTCATTGAAGTGTTGCCTTAGTCCAGGCGGGAAACCTTTTACGTATAAAGGCGGCATTTTCTCCTTCTTTTCCGTTTTCTCGGTAGTTTGGTCAGCCAGCGATGCAAACTTGTTAGCAGCTAGTATCTTCTTGGCGATTCCATCATCCTTTACAGCAGGGTCACGAGGACGCTTATTGTTTTGCTCCTTACTGGAACCCGTTTTTCCCATTTCGTTGGGACACGACAACTTACTGTTGTATAACGAATGCGATAGGTAAAATAAACGAATGCGATAGGTAAACTGAAACCTTCAGTTGTTGTAACAAACACGTCTGTACACACCAAGCGTGAGACGAAGAATGAGCGGCTTCGACTAAAACAGGCTCTTATATAGGGATGAAAATAGGAATGAATTATTTTTCGTATGTGGTGGAATGATATAACTTGAAAAGTATGTGTGACTTTATTCTGGCTCAGAGCGATCATTTGATAAGCTCCACCTCTTTTTTCAGTTTCTAAAGTTTTTCCTCAGTTTCGTAGCACGGATGCACAAAAATGATTTCTTGTGAACATTCTGTCGAGCCGGACCGATAGCACTCTCATTGAAGCAACAAAATAACATGTTTTGTGTCGTGTTGTGCAGCTTGGTTGAAGAAAATGTTCCCGTCCCCGTGTCGCATGTAAGCAGATTATTGCGTTTAGTAGACAGTAGATAGTGTATCCAGCGAATAAACACCGATGGTGCTCTCACACACGCAACGGTTTTAACCCGTATCTTATTGCGGTTTGTAACATCAAGCGATTTCGTTTGCTCGCTGTTGCGTGTTGCATCATGTTGCAACTTGGCAGCTGGGAGACGACGAAATTCTGTTTATGCTGATTGATTGAATCGACTTCATATTAGCTCTGCATAGTCGAGCTAACTGCTTTTGTGAATGCGTACTAACAGGGCAGTTTATTATTCAATGTCGGTTATGCTGATCGCAGCCTATGCGCTGCCCCTACAGTGGGGGGTTTACTAAATAAAGTGAAAATTAGACAACTACAACAGAATTTGATTGCATCCCGCACAGAATGTCTGCTTGTGTTGATGCCAGAAAATTATTAACCTTCAATTATTTTTTTATTTGCCTTGAAAAAAGCATGTTGCGGTTCAAAATCGGTTGCTTATTACAACCTTTGAGCTGCCCTAACATTGGGGGAATTAAGATACACGGACAACATGCACTGTGGAAGCTATTTCACAATCAGTAAATTAGACGGGTGCGACAAATTTAAATTGCTAGGATGCAACACAGAATTCTTGCTTGCGTTGACAAAAATTATTAACTCTCAATGACTTGTTTATTTGCCTTGAAAAAGGCATTTTGATTTCCGAAATTGGATTTCCAGATGGCAATCTTCATGCTGCCCCAACACGGGGGGAATAATGGCTGTCTGGCGACACACGCTGAGAAAAACCGCGCTGCTCCTGAGACGTGGTGACCAATCACAGGGCTAGTGCTTCTGTTAAGGAAGGACGACTGCTGTTGTCGCTGTCTAGAACTATTATGAGCGGCTCCGGCTGAAACAGGCTCTTATATAGGCCAAATAGCATGTTTTCAATTGCAAGGTATATGATCCTGTCGACCGTGCTTGGGAAGCAAGCATATAACGACCAATCAGAGGTCGAATTTTTCGTTTTGACAAGGCTTTACTATTTTCAATAGTACAATAGTGTGAATAATAAAATTACAATTATCTTATTTTGGGAAGAATCCTAGAAGATTTTCCAATCTATTGCTGCAAGAACGAAGGAAATCCTTCGAATACTAACCGATTTATTAGCATTTGAAATTGGACATATTTTTCACTTTTTTCGGTTTTAGATTTTCATTTCACATCCCTATGTAGCCGAACTTCCTGAGAGAAGTATTCTACTTCAAAAAACCTCGAAAAGCTCCATCGCATACGTACATAACCCTTTAAGTTAATTTTGACGCCTCCGTTAATTAGTGTATCGAAGTTCCTAGGGCATATCTTGTTAACTACGTGCTTTTTTCAAGTTTGCGACATAGTCATTTATACATACGGTATTTTCGTTATGTCAATGTGGATGCAGTATGATTGCAAATTCAAAAACAAAGAAGAAGCTAGTAAGCCGTCGAAATTTTCCATACCATTTATCAGTGTAAGCTTTTTTAATAGGAATAATTATCTTCCGCCAGGCTATTATTTTTAATGATTGTACATTCTACATCAGTAGTGTTACTGATGAATACGATGCACTATGAAGTTAAAAATCAAAATGAACTCTATTGCAGGCACCGAATGTCAAATGTTTTAAAGGCAAAGTAATTAATATGAATAATCTTGTTTTTTGAATCTTAACATGATTTACCTCTATATAAGAATTTACATCTAATTTGAAAGTAACCATTTGTCCAAAGGCTACTAAATATGTTATTTTGAAAATCTTTCGCGCATTCGGTGGACCAGAGTGATCCCAGCACATTTTTTTAAATTGAGTTATTGAAACTACAAACTTGTTATTAACACCAGAGGATGTGATGTGTTAACAATCTATTTATTTTACTATTTTATTTTATTATTTATATTTATATTTTACTAGCTGACCCGGCAAACTTCGTCTCGCCCATTTTTGTGTTTAATTTAATAATTTTAAACATTCCAAATTCATTGATTCTTTGCGATTTGTTTATAGTCTAAAAATGCACGTCGAATCGGCCATAGGATATGATCAAAGTCAAAAGGCAAATCGTTTGAAATGATTGGTTTCATCGGAATGACAACATCCTCGACTTTTGGCTTCTGTACATCACCTCTATCCTGAAAATATTCATATTGAGTGGTATTCGATCATTTTCAGCTGTTTTTCTGGCATCAATCTGATTCCGCAAATACCCATATTGGGTGAACACCCAATTTGTTGTTTTCCAGAAACTAAAAGTGGTCATCTTTGAATTCTAAATAGTGCCCAGGGTCAATGCTTGGCTTCTATGCATCATCTCGATCACGGAAATATTTATATTAAGTAATATTCGGTCTTTTTCGGCAGTTTTTCCGGAAGTCGCTATATTGGATATCAAAATGGCATTTGGAGACAAATTCTGGCCCCTGGGCGTCATTCTGGTTCAAGAAACACCCATATTGGGTGTTATTTGGTCTTTTTCGGCTGTTTTCCAGAAACCAAAAGTCGCCATCTTACAATTCATAATGGTGTATGTGGTAAATTTTTAGCTTCTGATTCCGGAGATACTCATAGTGGGTGGTATTTGGTCATTGTCGGCTGTTTTCCAGAAACCGAAAGTCGCCATCTTGGATTTAAAATAGCATTTGAAGAAAATTTCTGGCCTCTGAACGTCATACTGGTTAAAGAAACACCCATATTGGGTGGTATTTGGTCATTTTCGGCTGTTTTTCAGACACCGGAAGTCGCCATCTTAAAATTCAAAATGGTGTATGTGATCCATTTCTAGTTTCTGCGCATCATTCTGGTTCCGGAGGTACTCATATTGGATGGAAATCGGCCATTTTCGGCTGTTTTCCAAAAACCGGAAGTTGCCATCTTACAATTGTCAAAATGTTGTCTGAGGTCGACTTGTAGCTTCAGAGCACCATTGCTATTCCGGAAATACCCATTTTAGAAACCGGAAGTTTTCACCTTAAATTTATAAATGGCGTATGGAGTCGAGTTGTGACTCCTCCTGTGATGATCGACCCGATCATTGTAGGCTGTTTTCAGGAAAACCTGGTTGAAATATCTGTTTAGCTTGTATGGGAGACCTGCCTCCCCTTCCAGAGTACGGAGGAGTATCAAACCACCATAAAAGTTTATGTTTGATTTGTATAAGAGCCCTCCTATCGAGAAAAAAGAGCGGTGTGGAAACACCATTAAAATATTTTTAGCCCCCAAAAACCTCCACATGCTAAATTTGGTTCCATTTACTCGATTAGTTCTGGAGATGTGAAAAAAGTTTAGTTTCATCTGTAGGAAACTTCACTCTTCCAGAAGAAGGAGGTGTGTTAAACTATTATGGACATGTTTGTAACCCCTAAAAATATTCACCTGTCGAATTTGCTTCCATTTTATTTGTTAGTTCTCGAGATGTGCAGAAATTTGTGTTTCATTTCTATGGAACCCCTCCCTTCCAGAAAAGGAAACGATCCCGAACTATCTTAGTCACCTTTCTCGGCCCCTAATACACAAAATTTCACGCCGATCGGTTTAGTCGTTTCCAGTAGTTGGATAAGACAGACTGACAGAGCTGCATTTTTATATGTTTAGATAGTTGAACCGATCACCGTGACGGTAGCCACCAGTCGAGCGTGATTCTATTTGTATTTAATTTTCGGTGGTAGCTTTTAAAGGATGATCTCAAAATAACTGTCGAGAGTCAGCTATTTTAAATTGCTGTCATATTATTGTTGTTCATTGCGCCTTCTGCGATCTCATTTCTTCGTTGTATGGAAATTCTATTTTCGTGTATTCCACCATTTTGCTTTAAATTTTATTAGTTTTCTCACCGTAACAATTTGCCTTGGATGAAGACGAACACAACAAAACAAAGCCAGCTCAAATCAGACGCTCCGTTGTAAAGTTATGGGCGGTCGCACATATATGTAACTTTATTTTATATATAAGAATTTCATTATTTTAACAATTTATAATGATGAAATAACAAAAATTCTCTGTAGAAGCTTGCAGAAAACGTACGGAAGGGTTAAACTTTGAACGCTGATTACTTGTAATTATGTTTTTGGCGCTTGGTTTGGTTTTGTTGCAAGCTGACAATTTGTTCAATTTAATGTTCTCAACATTTGGTATTCGAAGTGCAATGTTCGTCTTTGCATAATAAAAGAGAGAAATTGTTTTTTCATATTCCATTATGAGTATACAATCAAATGGTCGTAAACTTAGTTTTTCTTCGAAAACTACATTAGTTTTCTTTCTTCCCAAATAATACATATTTGAATAAATACTTCAAACAGTTATTTATTGAAAAAACTTTTATTTTCGTCCTGAAAAACAGTCCCTGCTATGCCCAGAGGTGCCCATGATTTGAAATTATTCTTGAAATCCTATTGCATCATTGGAATTTTTTTAATCTATTAAAAGTTGAAATTTAAAATATTGAAATAGGTTTGAGTAAAAACTTATCTTACATTTCTTCATCTTGAATTTTTTCTAAAAAGTTTTGTAATTATGTTAAGTTACAACGAAAAATAAATTTCGACAGAAATTTAATTCATTTTTGGATAAATATAAAATTTAGTGTTAATTTCTCGACTTATTAAACTCAAATTCGAAATAACTTGAAAGCGGATGCATTTGCTGAAATTGATTTTTTTTCAATTTAGGCTTCAATAAAGAATGTATCTGTAATTTCTCAATATTGAACTTTTTATCAAAGGGTTTGTAATAACTTTTGGTTTCCTCAGAAAAAGGAATCAAAATTTAATGTTCATTCATAATTTTTTTTTTTTAGTTCCCGACTATTCACTATCAGGCAGTTTTTTGTTCAACCAAAAAATTATGAGCTCCAATACTCAGAGTAGTTTTTATGCCAAAATGCTTACGCACGTTCAACACGCCCTCACCTCCCATGGTGATGTCAGAACCACACGCGGCACGCGCCTGGTCCAACGGCATCTCGTCCTATATCCTGAAGTGAGCTTTTTAAATTGGTTAATAGTGCTCACTTCATGTTCGCTCTGCTTGGCCAGCATGTATTTACCTTACCAATCAGTCCACTTTGGCCTTTGCTGTATCTAAGAGCGACGCCATTGTACTCGATCCATGGCTGCTCTTTGCCACTCTTGCAGACTGCGTAGGCTGCTGAGATCCCCTTCCACTTGGTCGATCCACCATGCACGTTGCGCGTCACGACGCCGTGTTCCTATTGGGTCGTTATCCAGAATAATTTTGACTAGGCTTTCGTCCGACATCCTTACGACATGCCCACCGTAGCCTTCCGATTCTACCTATATGGAATATAGGGAGTTCTCCCAGCAACTGATACAACTTGTGGTTTAAAAGCAGACATGAAAGCCCATCACCCTGCCGTGACCCTTTTCGAAATTTCTATAAGACTCGAGGGCGTCCCCGAAACTCGCACTGTACACATCGCTCTATCCATCGTCGCTCTAAGCAATCGCATGACAGTACCATAGCTGATCTTGTTCGATTGTGTCATATGCCGCTCTGAAGTCGATGAATAGGTGATGCGTTACGTTGTACTCGCGGCATTTCTGGAGTACCTGCCGCAGATCTGATCCGCGGGCCCTCATGAATTCTGCCTGGTATTGCCCCAATAATTCCTTTACGATTGGTGATAGGGAGTGGCATAGAAGCTGGAATAGTATCTTGCAGGCAAATCTTCAACAACTAAATAAATATAGGAAATAAAAATGATCTTTCTTTGATGAACTTTTGTGTTTTAATATTTTTTTTTGTTAGGGAATTAGGATTACGTTGTCCATTGATGTGAACTTTTGTAATAAAATAATGTTTAATATAGTAATGTGTTTTAATATAGTAAACAACATTGTAAAGTTAGGCAGAAGTATAGTGCTTCCGACAAAGTTGTTTCTTATAAAATAAGCCATAACTTTGCCGAACAAATTGGATTTTTATGTGCAAAAATGAAAAAAAAAAATAATATTCATTAGGGTCCATCCACATACCACGTGGACAGCTTTGTGGGGGGGGGGGAGGGTGGTTGGCTAATGTCCACGGTCCATACAATTTTTTTAGAATTTATATGGGCAGTTGTCCACGGAGGGGTAGGGGGTGGGGTCAAAATCGTTAAAAATCTGTCCACATGGTATGTGGATGGCCCCTTACTCATTTTTAGGTAGATTAATCATAAAATTCCAACTACTATAAAATGAAGAATGATTAATAAAACAACTTTGCTGTAGGCATTACATCTAAAATCAACTTTTTTGAGTAAAAAGTAATTAGTTTAAATTAGTGCATTATTTTAATTAAAATTGTCAATAACCAAAGAAATATGTAAAAAATAAACTTCCTTCGAAGAAATTGTTTGTTGCATTATGGCAAACAATATTGTAGAGCATTGAAAAATTATAGAAAATCACTATAAAAAGTTAAATTGACAACAATTGATTTTTAGGGTAATCTATAGAAAACTCCACGAAAGTCTATTTAAATATATAGATAGAAGTATAGTGCCTCCGACACAGTTGTTTCTTTTGGAATGTGCTACAACTTTGCCAAACAAAGTGGATTTTCATATTCTAAAATGAGAAAAGTAAATTTCGATTCTCACTGTTGAGTGGATAAATCACAAAATTGCAACTTTTATAATATGAAAAATAATCAATGAAACAACTCTATTGAAGACATTACGGCTCTAAAATCATTTTTTTGGGTCAAAATAATTTCGATCACATTTTTGCAACTTTGGAAACAGTGTGCGTTGGTCGGCTGATCTCCAGGTGGCTTGGTGAATATCATTGCGGGGGTAGAAGAGGCTTCGGACTACCATACCACGTGAGGCTGCAAAGTTTACGCATCGTTGCTCGTTCGGCCCAACCACTGGTTTGTACATTACCTCTCATCCTACCTGAGTATTCATGTCACCAATGACAATTTTTACATCCTTCTTAGGGCAGCTGTCATACACTCGTTCCAGCCGCACTTAGAACGCTTCCTTGGGAAGTGCACGTTAATGATGCTGTAGTTGAAGAGACGGCCTTCAATCCTCAGTTTACACATGCTAGCATTAATCGGGTACCAGCCGATCACGCCAGTATGCACGATTATAATAAAAGTCCTGGATATCAAGGTCCGGGGCGCTGGGAGGCTACAAAGTCTTATCAAAAAATCAGGTAAATTCTTCCGATACAACGTTTGGACGATATTCGCCATGTGGGCTGATATGCCATTCTGTTGAAAGACGTTATAAACCTTCCCGTAGAGTTCCCAAAGTGCCGGGACCACAACCTTTTCCAGAACCTCGGTCTTATAGTACGCGGCGTTGATGTTCACGTCTCGATAAACAACAGTTTGACAAACCAACTTCCTTATCACCTTGATGATCGCAGGCGGCCTCGCCGAACGTGCCCGCGGGGATCTCACATGGTTTTTGGTCGAGCCAGTACCGACGAACGGTGGTATAGATGAAATTCCGCTTCATCCCGTGAGATGTCAAGTTACCGGAATATTTCGCTGAGTCGCACATCTCTCGTAAACAACTTAACTACGACGCACAGTGCGTTGAACCATAGACAAAAATCGTTTTTCTTTCATTTTTATTTGGATGCACCAAGTACCCAGAAGTGTTCACAGATATCTCTTGGGTTGTGAACAAGTATTGGTGAGCTTTGGGAAGCATCACAAATACTAATACAAGCATAGCAAGCGTTAGCGTTCAGAGCAATCATTAGTTTCACATTTCGTGCTAAATTGTCGCGCGTTTTCTAAACGTTGGTAAAACTTAATTACTTCGTGTATTCCAATAACACAAAATGGAAAATAACAATCAAGGCTAGTGCAATATAATCCATTGATAGAGAGACTTGGTTTCGATTGCGTGTATGATTAATCGGTATCATGAGTTGGTGAAGGTATTAATCCAAAAAACGCGAACTCAAACTTTCGTTAGCGTTTTAAAAAAAGTTCCACCGAGTTCCTCTCTAAAACATACATCAAAAGTTTGCTTGAAGTGTCCTCTACAAAATATATAAAAATTAGCTGCAACTTCCTGCAACTCTGAGAGATTTTTTATTTTTCGTATGTCAATGCCGATCGCTCGTGAAGCGGCAGATATTTGAAAACTGGTTTAACTGCAATGCAAGCAAAAGAACACCATGTTTATTTCGTTATTGTCTCTACCAGAAGACACAGTTGAGCATGTTTATGAAAATTTGCACAAGTTTCTGCTGTATATTGTCCGAAATTGAACTCGAAATGGGAGAAATGCAATAGAATAAAAAAGTATTTCATGAAAAAGCATGAAATTTTGTTGGAGTCACCGCTTGCTCTTCCTCGATTCGGTGAGAATGATTATTATGAATACAACCACATTTCTTCTCGTGAGCGTCCTCAGAAACTTCTTGAAAGCTGCTCAACCAGAATTGAAAAACGGCGAGTTGCAGAGTTGAAAATAACTCCCCAAAAGAATTAGTATTTGCTGCTACCGTTTCGAACAACTATTCCAATTCGTCTAAAGATGACCCAAAACTTGACTTGATAATATAATATGGATCATGAAGAATTTTAAATTGTTTGTTACTCTGGTGATTAAATATACAAAAAATAATAAAAATTATACGTAAAAGAATACCTAAAAAAATCTTTTTTCTTGTTATAATTGCGCATAAGTCACTTTTGCAATTATGTAGAAGTAAGTGAAACATAGAAACCGCAGTTTTCGTAACAATGAACAACTTTTACAAAAAGATTAACGGTTTCTGGTTAAGGATGAGTGCGTTGGCGTTTGGGACAGTTTTGTGATAAAGTGTATCACATAAGACTTTTATGCATTTGGTAGCTCTGAAGGTAACGAACAACTTTCCTTGTTACATCAACATGTTTTATCGACAAAGTTTGATTTTTGTCCCGTCTTACCCTACATTCAACGCACTGTGCGACGTCGTGGTGTTCCTTCATCGTGCGCGATAAACGAACAACAAATGACAACATGTCTACACTGCACAGTGCACAATGGTCGGAAAATTGAAATTTCCGACCAAAATTCTTTTTTTTGTGCCAAATTGTTGGTTTTCCACTGTACATGATTATGACATATGAGAAAAGTTTTGTACTGACAAGGGGCTGTCTATAAACCACGTAAACTGAGGCAAATGTCATGTGTTTTCAAAAAAACGAAAATAATTCGTTATTGGAACGAGATAAACGATTACTGTTTTCAGCAAAGATGCACATAATAGTAAAACGCTCCTTATGGCTTCGAGAGTTAGTTCGCGATTTGTCCGCAGAGATGGCGCACGAACCTAACTTTTGATAGGAACATCCTAGAGATATGCACGCAAAAGTTCAAGTCTTGTACAAGCATTGTGTCTTCCCGATTCGCACAAATTTTGCACTAAAATCGCACAATAAATGTGTGAAAAGGATAACGCCACAGTTGTACTGCGAATACATTGACACAGATTGAAATCAGAATATGTATCATATATCGACACTATATTTCTCACATCGAGTGTATTAGTGACTGCTACTCATGGAGCAGTGCAAGCAGCGAACAACAACTTGTGAACTCACTAGATTTATATAGCTATAATGCTCGATCCATTTATCTCGATGGATTTGGTCATTTGAAAGTACCATTGAATGATTTGCAAAAAATAACGAAACAAAATTCTGTTCACAACATTTTGTAATCAACGGTAGCTTCACCGAAAACCCTCCATTCCGCAAAGCCACAAAAGCGTTGCTGATTTCTTATGGCAACACTTGTAAATTGTGAATTATTATTATTTATCATCCTGTGCAGCTTTTTTCTCAAGCGACGAGAGAAATTTCTCTCTCGCTCGTAGAATTCCCATGTACGTGCGGGTGCGACAAGACTAGACACGTCATATACAATTTGCTGGTTGCTCTTTCGCTTTTCTTTCGGTTCGTATTGCGACGCGCAAGGTCTCGTGTCTCGTCGCTTTACGAAATGAGCAAGATACCCGTGCTGTACATACTTGATACTAGTGTTGTTAGTGTCACTCATACTGGGGGTGCGTGCTTGCTGCGGGGAATGCATGAAGAAGAAAGAGTATCTCGAAAGCGTGTGTGCAAAAGACTTGAGAAGCGTAGCATATGTCTCGTTCTCAAGCAGAAAGGAGGAGAAAGGTTTTGCTTCTCGCTCGCTTTGCAATGCTGCTTGATACCAGTTGAAACTGTTTAAGTGTAGTAGTTTGGAGCTGCCAAATACATTGAAAAAACGCTAGAGCAGTGATTGCGTAATGCCCAACACGCAATCATTGTACTGGTTCCAAATTACATCAACTTTTGCGCTGAAAACGCACAATTTTGTACTGGTTTCGCACCATTCAACTTTTGCGTGTGGTCTCTTCAGCAAAGTTGTAAAGCTATTCAATTCAAACAAAACTACTGAAGGCGAAAACAACTTTAGTTTCCGTTGGCAACATTCCTCAAAATATTTAGCAAATCTCGATTTTAGAGCCATCAAATGTTGATACAGTTTTCTAAGGTCTGTTTTAAAACGGTGCCTGATCAATTCAATACAATCATTTATAACATTTTCTATTTTAGGTTGTATGAACAAATTCACTAAAACGATCTTATTAACTTCCTCGTAAGACATTGCTCGCTTCTTGGTAAAAAACTTGAATAAAACTTCAGAACTGTAAATCACACATAAAACTTTGTTTCCTCCACATACACAAGCAATCAGACCGACTCAAAGGTATGAACTAGAATCAGTCAGCCATAAAAGACATATGAGCTGCATGATTCAAGAGCATAACAATATGTGTGAGATTGCGGGTTTATGCGTGGGAGTAGTAGTGAGATTGATAGTTAACTCAATGCAATTTTGTGTATGAAACACCTGACTGCTGTGTAGGTGAGTTCGACTATGTAAACCTCTATTTGTTTATGCTGTATGTTGACATATCCGGTACACAGCTTCTACTTCCATTTGTGTAACTCTGGCAATGATATTTGTACCTATTTGGTGAGAGAAGTTTGCGTGTGGTGTTTCATGGCCGTGTTTTCATAAAACAAACAACGAAAATTATTTTTGGGATAATAATTCATATTTTTTTTATTCAGTTTAGTATGATTTCACTTGAATAATCGCTAAGTCTCTTAGCGATATTGTGATGGGTTAACAGAAGAAATTTCAGAAAAAAAGTTTGGGTTGATTAAAAAAACATCGTTTTAAAGATACACGCGAAAATCAATTTATTGCTAATATTAACCAATTTTTTCAAACAAAATGAAAGAAATATTTTTTAATAAAGTGTATACAACCGAATAATTATACGAATTTTAAGTTTTTCCAGTATATTTTTGAATCAAATTGCTATGACATATGTCGATCCCCATAAAACACCAAAAAATTGCATTAAAAATAAAAAATTTCAAAAAAAACTTTTAACATATGTTTTAAACAACATATATTCTAATAAACTAATAAATCTTATAATTTCACGCTTTTTAAGTGTGTTTTGTACCAAATTGCTATAATATACGAAAAACTTTGTTGATAAATACCCAAAAATTCAAAAATTGCAAAAAAAATAAAAAATTTTTAATCATCTTTTTTTACTAAAACGCAAATTTTCCGCAAACTTTAAACACATATTCTTGACGGGCACAAGTAGGGCTCTCAGACACACTATCAGGTGCTGTGCTTAGGGGCCGTCCACATACCACGTGGACAAATGCCCATATAATTCCTTTTTTTTTTTTGTAAGGACCGTGGATGTTTTTGATGGTCAAAATTAGTAAAATTACACATATTTTCAATGTGGCCTGCGACTGAATCTGTAGGATTGAAATCCATTACCCTTCCTGTTTTAGGAAACTAATTTAATAAGCTTTCAGTCATATGTGAACACACCATGATAGCTTTAGTAGGTTTTTATATATTCCAAAATATTCAGAAAAACTATTTTCCTCCGTTTCTGAAATAGGTAAATTTGGAAGCATTTCTCAACATAAACCGTTTTTTGTATCAAGATTTCATTCAGAAATTATGAAAATATAAATAAAATACTACAAAATTATGTGCTTAAAACATCCTGAATATGAAATTCGCATTTTGGTAATTTTGGCCACTCTTTTATATAGGGACCGTCTTATGTGCACTGTGCACTGTGCGCGTCGGTTAGCTTATATATGAGGCTAAAGCTGATACCAATGCAAATACACAGATACACATGACGAGCACCTACAAAACGGTGAAAAGCTGTATTCGGACCTAGTGAACACTCTCTATACATTTCTTGAGATGAGTTGAGTTGGGTCGTCAAAAATTTTCAAAATTCTATGAAGCGTAAGTGAGATGACTTTCCACAAACAATAGGGCCTTAAAAGTTTCAACATGTGACCAAGAACATTCTGATTGCAAACGTCGTCAAGCACTTCTAGTATGTTTTTCGAACAGTTTGAGAAATCCGGACAGAATCCTAACAGTTTTTCGAAAATTCGGACGGAAATTCAAATTTCGGTGTCAGACGAACAATCAGTTTTGGGGCGCTTAAAGAACCAATTGTTTATTTCCGTAAGCCGGTGGATATCAACGGCTAATGCGCCGCTCGCCCACCCCTAATAACACCGTCTGCTACAGAGAAAAGTTACCAATGCTATAACAAGACTTTTGGTAAAAGTCCATGGATGGAGATATGTGAGCCAGTTTTTTCATTGAAGGGTAAACTTCGGAGCTTTTTACTAATTTTACCGTTTTTATCAAAACGGCATCTAGAAGTAAGACCTCGCTTTTTTTAATCGAACTTTATTATTTGTTGAAATAGATTTGCATAAACATTTCAAAAATTATTTCCTAATCATTTCTGCTGGACTGATTTTTGACTCTAAATAATAAATTTTTGGCAGCCAACAGCACAACTACATCGAACTTTTAATACTAAATTTTTACTTCTTGCGTCCCAAAAATATTGATGCTGTATTCTAAGTAATAACTGGAGTGAAAAGTGTGAGATGTGACGTAATATTTGGGAAGTGAATTTTTGATTTCGAATAATTTAATTCCGAGCAACACCGGGAATGCTCCGGCGGGAGGCAAAGAAAACGCTTTTTGTAGTAGATATTATGTAATCAACTCAAACTGGAATTCATATTCAATTATTAGTTTACATTTTAGTTTAATATAGTGATGATACGTACAATTAGTTTCCGTATCACCCGTATCAATCCAAACCGCGTGTTCGCGTATCGATAATTTTCTAAGTAATTTTAGCGATATCTTTTATTCAATTTCTTTTAACTTGCGAAAGGTAGTATATATATATATATATATATATATATATATATATATATATATATATATATATATATATATATATATATATATATATATATATATATATATATATATATATATATATATTTATATATATATATATATATATATATATATATATATATATATATATATATATATATATATATATATATATATATATATATATGTAGCCGCTCTCGCAAGATCGTCCAAAGTGATCCCTACATTTTTGACATTTTACTGCAGTGTTGTCAGGCTGCGATCTTTTGGGTATCGAGCCAGTGGCCTGCGGTTTTTAACAGAAAACGTGCATCATCCAATGCAAATAATTGAGGTCATATATTTTGTTCAAAGCAGTTTTAAGGAGTCTTTGGGTTATGTTTCTTTCCATCACTTTTGAACCAAATAATCAATTAATCTATTAAATAAAAATAAGTTGGTGTCTGTATAACTGCGTTTCACTCCAAATAGAATCAACGGATTTGAATGATTCTTTTTTGTGTTTGTTTTGTCTTGATCTCCGACGAGTTAATAAGCCATAAAAATAACAACAATCAACTGATAAAGTTTATTAAAAATTGAAATACATTTTCGCCTTCTCCCGCCTTTTACTCCAAAAACAACGTCATTAGATTACTGTAATTGCAGGCTATGAGCGGGTGACAAGCTGTTGTAGCGTCGTTATTGAGGCGTCGTTATTGAGGCGTCGTTGTTGAGTAAACAAGCACCTGTTAATGATTCACATATAAAGTGATATTGGTTTTCGCTGCCTACTACACCTTTTCTATGCAAAAGCGCTATAGCGTGGTAGCAGCAAACTCGACATGCATGTGAATACTCTCAACGTGGCTTTGATTTTATTCAAGGGCATATACTTGATAATGTAAATTAAATTTTTGGCTCATTTGAGCAAAGTTGCATATAATCGTTTCATTTATCTGATAAATGAAAAGAAAGAACAAGAATAACACTACATGTGCGATGATTTAATTTACCTTTGCTCGGATCTAATCAATCTGTTCAATTTTCTCTAAAATGCACACTGACTAAGATCATTGACATGCTGCAATGATTCTGTTAGCTGGTGAAAGAAACGTGTAGTTTTTGTTTTTCAAAAAACATTGATTTCTGTTCATGTTTCGTTAAATAGGCACTATTGCATTCCTACAAATCTCTGGATTTACAAATAATGTTGAATGAATGTTGAATTGAAAACTATAATGTTGCGAAGTGTCAATTGCACTGTGCTTAGGCAGCAGATCTGCCTCAGAAAGCAGATGAAATATTAAAGATTCTGAGAGCTTTCCTGTGATATTTAGTGAGTAACGATTTTTTGTTGCCTTTGATCAGAGAAATTCGAAACAAGTTTTTATCACCGGGGCGTACTTAAACGATAGCCTTCATTTTTTTTAAATATTTTATGGAATAGTTCTATGCGATTTTCGTATTGATTTCTGTTGATGCCACTTAAAGTCAACGTCGGTTTCTGTTTGTTTGTGCTGTGATTGTTTTTCAAGAAAGAAGAAGGCACTGTCGGTACGTAATAAACATAAAAAATAATAATGTGTTTTTGCAAGAATTCTGAGGAGTATTCATACTGGTTTCAGTTGGTTTCGAATAATTTTCTTCCACATGTAGTTGGAATGCTTCCTAACGAAGATGCCGCTAAGGGTATTTTATAAAAGGAATGTTCCCTAATCTACATGATCAAACTGATTCTTGCATATCTTCCAGTTGACTTTGACAAATTTCTGCTGTGGTCGAAGTGTTTTTTGTTCAGATAAAGTTGTTGTAAGTGGAATGTTCAGATACTTAACATGCCGTTGAATTAAAATTAAATTCGTTGTTTTTGTAACAGTTTTGCGAGTTAAGACACGAGTAGTAGCAGGTCAATAAAAGTGTCAGCCTCCGCAACACTGAAGATAAAATATTAAAAAGTCAGGAAATATACGAGTCCCGAAGGAAAGTTGATCGGTTAAGAACAAGACGAGCTCGAAATGCACGTCGTTCGACACCCCATATATCTCAAAATCGTCAGTTACACACTTAGTTTCCATAGTCTTTAAACGAGTCTTGAACAAAAGAAAAATAAAGAATAATAATTTAAACACTCAATTGAGAGAAAAATGCTAATCAAATATTTTCAAATACTACTACTTTATAGATTCAAGGTCAATTTTACCACCGAACAGGTGCATTGCTGCCACTACCCGATGGCAAATGTCCTTGAAGCGACAATTCTGACAGGAAACTACAAAGGAGAAGTCGTAATAATCCCGCGTATCTCGATTACTCCTACCGATTTGCCGTTAAATTTTAAACGTCTGCAATTTCCCGTGCGTCGCGCATTCGCGATGACTATTGATAAAACCCAAGGACAGTCACTGAAAATTTGTGGGATAAACTCGCATGTTCACGTGACCCTGACCCCGACATTTTGGTATATAGAATTTAGTGGCTAGGACCGCCTTGACCACTTTCACATGTTTCGTATATTCCGAATTTTAAGCTTGAATTATTTAGAATTATGAAGTTTTTTATAAAATCTGTTCCAGTGAGATTGGCCAGGCAGAAGGGTATTACTATATTTGCATTAACCCAAGCTTTTGAATAATTGAAAAAATAATGTAATAATTTCCTTCAGAATATTTAAAAGAATGACTGTTTATTTTCAGAAATGTATCGAAATGATTTGATTATGGTTGAAAGGTGCTTCATAATGTTCAATGAAATAAAAACGTAGAATTTTACGAGCGCAGGATTGAAAAAAAAAACTAAAAACAAATCAGATCCGAAACATATCGTAGGTATCTTTTTTAGCAGCAGTTAGATATTTCCGTTTTTGCAGTACAACAGTCAATAAAACTCAAGGCGGCGGTACGAAGTTTGCCGGGTCAGCTAGTATGAAATAAATTACTTGTGAGTTTGAGAGACAACCGTATGAAACTAGTTTTGCTCATATAAGCCTTAACAATTTGATATGGAATGGCTAAGTCTGACTATAATAAAATGATAATAAATCATATCGGTCCAACCATCTCTGAGAAAAGTGAGTGAGTTAAAAAAAGTTCATTAGTTAAGGGTTTTGAAGACAGCCCGTTAATTAGATACCCATATTGTTCAAATCGGTTGTATAGTTACTGAGACATTTTATGTTCGTATTCTGTCTAGTTGAACCGAAAATAATGTTTCAAATATTTTCGGAAGACCTGAATTTACAAAAAAAAAAAAAAAAACAAAGTGTTTACAGTTATCGATAAAAATAAATGTATGGAAACCGGGAATTTCGAGCAAATTTTTGAATTTGTATAACTAATATAATTAATTCCTCTAGAGAATCCACATAGTAAAACGGGCAAGTTCCTAAATTCACACAAAACATGCGTAAATTTGTAAATCCTCGTGAAAGACCCGCCAAACATTAAAATCTGCGTATGAAAACGAGCAAAAAGTGACCTAAGAGTATATCTACCATTATTTCAGCAATATCCAGAATCCACAACACACCCTCCGCTCCCAGAGTTATTCTTTTAATTAATATCCCGCGATAGAGCTTTGACCATCTTTAATATGTTTCATAATTACTGCAACTGTATTTAATAGAAAATAGTAAGAAACTTGAAGATTCACTTATTTGTCATTTCGGGTTCACCACATTGATTACCTTACTCATTTATCTCTTTCTAGTTGTTATCATGTGTGCTAGTCCTACCACAATACGAGAAATTATGCTGGCAGCTGCAGAACTAAACATGGTGGACAGCGGCGAATACGTCTTTTTCAATATTGAGATTTTTAGCAGGTAAACATGGTTAGTTGACTATAAACAACATTGACAACAAATTGTGTTGTGTTTCGTAATGCGTTTTTTTTCAATATGGCATATTAGAGTTTTTTGAATCTATGACAGAAACTCGAAAAACGGTATACCAACTTTAAAAATAATTATCACTTCTCCTTCATTTATATTTCTATTATCGGATAACCGAAAACCTGTTGCCAAAAAATAAAGCATGGCTGCTACAAAGAAACCACCCTGGTTCGTGAAAAATGACACAGAGGAGCGAAACATGAAGGCGAGAAACGCTTATACGGCCCTGTTGCAGGTGGTTGCCCGGCAGCCTGAGGATGAAGAATATCGCCGTTTCTCCGAAGAGGTAAGGAGTTTTTGGATCGATAGTGTTACAAAAGGATTGATTTTGCCTTTCAAATCTAAAATGCTATTCGAGACAACTCGAGCAAACCTAGATATTTGAATATGTGGTCAGGTAAACGGACTGCCTATACTTATTTGTCATGTAGAACATGCATGTATGAAGAATCGTTTGAAGTGAACTGATAAGCGTTAGAATTTTTTCCGTTTATAAAGTTAGTAATATAGTCATGGTAAATGAATTAGAATGAGGCAATGTTTATGTGAATTAGTTTGAATTTCTCGTAATGGTTAAGATACTTTAATTACGATACAGTGGCTTTGATAGCATCAGCATTTTCGAGTTGACTTATAACTTGGGGGCAATATTTGTGTCCACAAGTCAGTGTTAGTTGATTTATTCGAAAAAAAAAAAATTACACTTTAACCGCACCAATTGGTTATTTCAATGAAAGCGCTGATTATTTGGATGTCTTCAACAAAAAAACCAATCATTATAATTGTTATCTTCTATTGATGATAATAAGGATGATGATGGTCTCGCCACATACCTCTACAAATGTACAAATTTAGTCACATGTAAATCAGTTATATAAAGAAAAGAACTGATTTTACCTCCAAATATAAACTTCTTCACAAAAGCTGTTTAGTTGGCTCACATCGGTGAATAAATAAATTTTTCTCTAAACATTAAAAAATCAATTTTAATTTCAATTGTAAAAGAATACATCTATTCTGAATTCTGCGCGCGAGGCTCAAACTTATGTAGTCACTTTCTATTATCTTTTTAAAACTGCAATAACATACAGGAAAAGAATCCATCATAACCACCGTGACGAACACAGCAGTTTTTGTTATTACATGTTAAAAAAGGTCTAATAAAAAAAATATAAAAAAATTTTAAAAACACAATCAGATCCGTTCATAAAAACTAAAACAATAAATAAATAAATTAATAGGCTCCAAAAATAAAAAGTTCATCCAAATGAAAAATGAGTAAGCTTACGCAATAATGTATACATTAGAGTAGTGAGGGGCAAAAGTACACACGGGGTAAAAGTACGCATTGGCCTTTTCGAAGCATACGAGCAAAACAAACTGGCAACATTGCATGAATTTGCAGTATTATATCGTCAGTTAATCACACATGTAAACACATGAGATTCCGTTTAAATGGGGCGAAGATATGAAGAGAGTTGTGTTTTGAGCTGTTTTGATTTAATTTTCTTAGTTTTGTGAACCCATTGACCCATTCAGAAACTACAGAAACTCGAAAACAACAGAGCCCAAAAAACTCTTGTATAATTGTGGTGTGTAGGGTGAACTTGTTTTGCCGGAAATATTATGATGTTTGTCATAAAACTCAAACCATTTGGAAAACTCATTGTGGGACAAAAGTATGCATAAATCGAGGGGCAAAAGTACGCACTAAGTGCCATTAACCTAATGAAAAATGTGTTTAATAACGATGTTTTTGTACAGAAATTACTCAAAAACAACTAGTGATATGAGAATGTGCTCTGAAATCGAGGAATATTATGGTTTCATGATTTTTTAAATGGAATCTTACAACCATTTTAATAGTTTTGTTGATATGCTTTCAAAATGGTCCTTCCGGAATAGATAAAAGCTTCTTGAAGCCAAAAAAACAATAAAAAATACAAGCCCAAATACCATCCAATATTTATTTTCGCAACTGGGATGATATCCACAGATCGAAAAATGGCCCAGACGCCATTTTGAATTTCAAGATGGCGACTTCCGGTTTCTAGAAAGCAACCTAAGATGGTCGAATACCCTCCAATATGTGTATATCCGTAATCGAGATGATGTCCAGAGACTGGATAACGACCCCAGACACCATTTGATTTTGATTCCAAAAGGCGACTTCCGGTTTCTGGAAAACAACAAAATGTGATCAAATACTAGGAAATATGATTTTTTTCGGAATCGGGATGATGCTCTGAGACCATTAAATGACCCCAGACGCCATTTTGGATCCCAAGATGTCGACTTCCGGTTTCTAGGAAAGAATGGTCGAGTACCCCCCAATATGTGTATATCTTAAAATCAAATGACGCCCTGGGACAGGAAATCAACTTTAGCACCATTTTCAAATTCTAGCTGGTGACTTCTGATTCGTCTGGTGTCGTATTCAGGTCTCTTGGCATCATACTCATATACGATGGTATTTGGTCAATTTTGGTTGTTTTCCAGAAACCGGAAATCACCATCTTGAATTTGAAAATCGCGTTTTGAATTATTATTTCTGGTGTCTGCGCATCATCCCGATCCCTGAAATACTCATATTGGTATTCGGCAGTTTTAGGTTGTGTTCCGGAAACCGGAAGTCACCATCTCGGAACTCAAGATGGCGTCTGGGATCGTTTTCAGGTCTCTTGGCATCATTTCTATTCCAAAATTACTCATATGGGGTGGTATTTGGTCAATTTGTACTGTTAACCGCAAACCGGAAGTCACCATCTTAAATTCAAAAATAACTTCTGAAGTTTATTTTTGATCTCAGAGCAACAATTCGATTCCGAAAATACCAGCATTGGGTGGTATTCAACCATTTTTGGTTGTTTTTCGGAAACCGGAAGTTGCTTTTTGGAATCTAATAAGGCATCCGGAGTCGTTCTCGGGTCTCTGTGTATCACCCCGGTTCCGAAAATAAATTTTATTAATTTGTTTCTATGGCCTCTAGAAGCCCCAGCGGAATCTCTTCTGGAAGGTCCACTTTTAGGATATATCACCAAAACACCCTAACATATCCCCAGAAAACCAAATTTCCGGAAGTAAGAGAATTATTTCGGGGCACCGCTCTAGCGCAGTTAAAAAGAATCAGTGCAAAACCAGCGAAAAACAATTAACTTTTTCAAGCATAGTTCATACAGTGCGAACTTTTGCCCCGCATGCTGGGTAAAAGATCGCATCTGAGTATTTTTTCTAAAAAGTGAAATTCTCATGCTACAAACAGAATTCGAAAAGCTCTGGTAATACATTTTAAAGGCGAAAGGTTCATGTTCCGCTTGGAAACAAAACCGAATTTTATGATAATTGTTTGCAATAGTTCTGTTGCAAAAACAATTAAGTGCGTACTTTTGCCCCTCACTACTCTATACGAAATCAAAAATAACAGAGCTTGAGCTTGATTGGTTGATCATCACCGGTTTGCCATAACGCGATTCTAGTTCTATCGCTGGCGAGAGAGCGACGACGAGCGTGTTCGTCTACCCAACTCAACCCCAGAGACGTACAAATGATCATGAAAGTTATTTCATTATTACGAAATCCGAGCGAAAGGTATATGTATCGCGGCGCTTCTACCGATGCGAAAGCGATGTTGTTCCAGAAGCGTATTAATGTTCCAGAAAGAAGCAAACGGATTCGGACCAAATGAAGGAGTTGTGGTGATGAGGAGAGCCTGAGAGAATACACCCGTGCCTAACTATACTAAATCCTTTTTATGATCAAAAATGGCCTGCTTCTACTATCTAAACAAGATTTGAACTCACGACCTTCTGCTTATCAAAGCGGACTCTGTAACCAAGTGGCTACCAGCTCCTTTATACGAAATCGAAAATAACAGAACACATTCAAGTGATTCCTCGATGTTATCCACGTTCATACGAAAGTACATTCGTTAATTGTACAAATTATACGAATGTTCTATACAATCAACAAAAGTACTGTACAATCTACGAATTCCATGTTTACGAAATGTGCATGAGTATGAATAACGAAAAAATATTTTCAGTGTAATATATGTATATACCTTGTAATTACAAATAATTTTCTTCAATTATTTGCCAAAAATATTTGCTGTCTTTTTCAGTAAACGAAAAATCAGGCCATTATTTGGTTTATCTAATGTCGTTGAATTTTTTGGTTGAAAATTCCGTAAATCAATGCAACCCTTTTGAAAATAATTTAATAAAACTCAAAGTCAGGGTCGTGGCTGCGATTTCATCTTTAAAACCGTCTCTGCAGAATATTTACGTAGGCATGCGAATGCTTTAAAACTAACCTTTTATGAGTCGTATTGAACTGATTATTTAGTTTTTTATTGTTTCCTTCCGGTTTGTTTCAATCTTTCACAGCAAACCGGCGAATGGCGGAATCACGTTCCAGTCAATCAATCCAAATTCTTACACGGAATCCTGAGCAAATACTTTACTATGGTGTAATAGGATAGCATATCGTCGGTTTCGTGTAACACTGGCACGACTCAAAAAGCATAGTTTCGAAAAACGCGATTGATAATTAGCGTCCAAAATTTAGTTTTCAATTTTCAAGAAAACTTTAAAGTTTAATATTTCTAATTCTCATTCAACGTTTTTGGGTCTATTGTGCACATTTTATGAGCACGTTGTACAAGATTTGTATTACAAGAAGTGCCTGCTTATAGCCTTTGATTATTTGTGAGTTTTGAAACAAGGTTTCGTGAGAGAAAAATTTACAGTATTTGGCATCGTTTGTCATCAAGAATTCAAAAATGCAAAATTTCCAGTTGCACGAAACCGACGATATATAGTATCCCTAAGAAACATTTTGCCCAAAAAGGCCGCACATTTTTCATTCCCGGTTCCCGGGAATGAGATTTTTTATTCCCGTTTCCCGGAAAACCAATTCTCGGGAATATTGCAAACCCTAATTGTCAATGTGAGCGTTGAACTTTATTTTTTTTTTTTAATCTCGCTTATTTTCCGTCGGTCTTGTTCCGTCACTGTTGTGGCCAATCACCGACGCCCAGGGAGGCGACTCCACACCCAGGACCCTAACTCACGACCCGTTTATTAACGGACCGGCGCCAACGGCTTTACTTCCTCATGCGATGGAAGGCGTGATCCCAGAGATTTTTCGCCTCAGAAAATCTCCCGGTGTCGGCTAGGATTGAATCTAGACCAGTTGGGTTGGTTGTGAGTGGATCACGCCACCTCACAACCATCGACACCTATGTCGGCGGTGGGATTCGAACCCAGGCGTCGAGCGTGGTTGGCGGAGACGTTACCAACCACACTAGGCCCCCGCTCTAGCGTTGAACTTTAGATTGTCATCAATAATCACGCCAAGATATTTAATATCTTAAACGCGACCAATTGCCTCATCATCGATAACAATACTGACATGGTCATTTACCACGGTGCGCGAGAAAATCATAAATTTAGTTTCATCAATATTCAATTTCAATTGCTTATACTTCAATCATCTGTTTAGAGAACTCTTATCAACTTTCCGTTATGACTATATAAAACGGTATTTTTCTGTTGCTGGAATTGAATAGTTCAGCTGATGGATTGTTTGTCTTACATTCCTTGTCCCGCACAGTAACTCTTTTGAATTTATCAATATGAATTGTGTTGGTTCGTTTTTTGACTTTTAATGTATGTTTCTTGCAAGTTTTCATAAATCTCATCTCTTTGGAATTTTGTTCAAAGCTTTTGAGTAAACTTTTGTGTGGGCCTGGCTTCTTGTGTTTCGCAAAGATAATTATTTTTCATAGATTTGATTTAGGAACTCTAGTCCAACGAATAGTGAACTTCAACTGCGACAAAACAAATAAAAATACTTCTCGAAATAATATAAGTCGTAAATAAATAATATGGAAATTTCCTAACAATAATTTGTATAGGATGGCCGGCTTAAATCACATTAGAAATTCGCCTCTACGCCTCTAGTGCAAAATAGTGACACGCCAACAAACACTAACCTCTAATCAAAATCAACGCCACACATTCTGTGCCGAACACGCATCAGTACTGGACGTGTTTGGTGATCGGTCCGATAGAGTATAAAACAAAAGACGTGTGAACAAGTGTTGGCATTGTTTGCCTGGTCGAGTGAAATAAATCCGGGTTCAAGGTCGTTCCTTTGTGCAACTGTTTCGCATCGTGACTGCCAGCTGGTGCGTAAGCCGATTTGGCTGCTGGCTGGATTGTGCTACAGCAGTGGACGAGACACAAACGAGGAAAAAGAAGAAGCCATCAGTGTCAGCTAGTCGTATCGCTGTGTGGAGTGATCTCACACCTGGCTCGCTGCTGGTGGCTGTTTAGTGCTGCTGTATTGGTGCTGCTGGCTGTAACGGCTGCTACTTCGAACGATCGGACAACCAACCTTACTGGAAGGGAGAAATAAAAAGGTACGTGTTCTTGTCAGCGCTAGTGCGCTAGACTTAAGATGGATGTAGATCCCTCGCCTCCCGCGCCACCATCCCCGAACCCCTCTGACCCTGACCCTTCTGTTACCCCCTCCCCTGTTCATTCTTCAGTCCCCCCTCGCCCCAGGCTTTACCCAGACGGAGCCCAGGGCAGCTATACTGTTTATTTTCGGCCAAAGGCAGGACCGAAATCGAAAAAGTTGAACCTCTTGCAGATTTCTAAAGACCTGACGAAGGAGTACAAGGGCGTGACCGAAATTTCCAAGGTCCGGCCTAACAAGCTCCGTGTCGTGGTCGGTAACCTGAAAGAGGCCAACGATATAGCTTGCTCTGAGCTCTTCACACGCGAGTATCGCGTTTACATACCCGCACGAGACGTGGAGATCGACGGTGTCATAACCGATTCGAGTCTGTCCGTCGAGTGTATACTACAAAGTGCCAAAGGGTGCTTTAAGAACAAAACGTGTCCCGAAGTAAAGGTGCTCGACTGCAAGCAATTGCGGTCAGCATCGATCATCGGTGGCAAAACAGTATACACTCCGTCAGACTCGTTTCGAGTTACGTTCGCCGGGTCTGCACTACCAAGCCACGTCTCGATCCACCGGGTTCGTCTCCCTGTGAGGCTCTACGTGCCCCGCGTCATGAACTGCCTGAATTGCAAGCAGTTAGGCCATACAGCCGCCTACTGCTGCAATAAGGCACGTTGTGGCAAGTGTGGGGAGTCTCATGCGGAAGATTCTTGCAGTGTTAACGCTGAAAAGTGTATTCACTGCGGAGAAAATCTGCATGAGCTCTCGACATGTGCGGTGTACATGCAGCGCAGGGATAAAATAAAACGGTCTCTCAAAGAGCGTTCAAAGCGTTCCTACGCTGACATGCTGAAGAAGACCGTTACCACTTCTCCCGTTACTTCGAACCCCTTCGATCTGTTGCCCTCTGAGGAAACCGATTCTGACGATTCACCAGCGGGAGCATCTTACGCCAATCCTGGGGAGTCTAGAAAGAGGAAAAGTGTTTCCTCTCCTAAACTTCCCAGAAAAGGTCCTAAGATTTCTCAAAGTGAAATGAAGGTTACAAACAAACCAAACAGTGCTGCGGAAAAACCGAAGCAAACTCCTCCTGGGCTGGCAAATTTAAAGTCCCAGAAGGAGTTCCCAGCACTGCCAGGAACATCTAAAACCCCAGTTGCTCCTTTTACACTCCCAGTTGATGAAACAAACTCTGGATTAGTGAAATTTTCTGACATTGTGGACTGGATTTTTGAAACTTTCAATGTACCCGATCCAATTAAAATTTTTCTTACAGCATTCCTCCCAACAGTTAGATCATTTTTGAAGCAGTTGACTGCCCAATGGCCCCTCCTTGCAGCGATTGTATCCTTCGATGCCTAATTCAACTGCGTATATGAAGGATTCTATCTCTGTCTTACAGTGGAATTGTAGAAGTATTTTACCAAAAATTGATTCGTTTAAAGTTTTGATAAATAAAAACAAATGCGATGCATTTTCCCTTTGTGAAACTTGGCTTACTTCAAATATTGATCTCAACTTCCATGATTTTAATATTATTCGCCTTGATCGAGACACCCCATATGGAGGAGTACTTTTAGGGATTAAAAAGTGCTATTCTTTCTATCGTATTAACCTCCCCTCGATTCCAGGCATCGAAGTTGTCGCATGTCAAATGACAATACAAGGTAAAGAGCTTTGTATTGCCTCAATATATATTCCCCCCAGAGCACAGGTTGGGCAACGGCTGCTCTTTGATTTAATAGAACTTCTTCCCTCGCCACGTTTGATTTTGGGAGACTTCAACTCTCATGGCGTGGCTTGGGGTTCCCCATACAATGATAACCGCTCCTCTTTAATCTATAACCTTTGCGATGACTTCGACATGACTATTTTAAACAACGGTGAAATGACACGTATCCCGAAACCTCCAGCGCGCCCAAGCGCTTTGGATCTATCCTTATGTTCGACGTCGCTACGGTTGGATTGCACATGGAAGGTAATCCTCGATCCTCACGGTAGCGACCATCTGCCTATTCTTATTTCAATTACTAACGGGTCAACTCGCATGCGACCAATTGACATTCCGTATGACCTCACACGAAATGTCGATTGGAAGTTATACGAGGAAATGATTTCAAAAGCGGTCGAGTCGATTCAACATCATTCACCACTTGAAGAATACAACCTCCTCGCGGGCTTGATTCTCGACGCCGCGTTGCAAGCCCAAACGAAGAAATATCCCGGCGTAACGATCAAAGAACGGCCTCCCACTCCGTGGTGGGACCAAGAGTGCTCCGATGTCTACACGCAAAGATCCGACGCGTTTAAGGCCTACCAGACGGGAGGTATACCTGGCGACTATTTACGGTATTCGGAGCTTGATACCAAGCTTAAAAGCTTGGCTAAAGCAAAGAAACGTGGATATTGGCGTCGGTTCGTGAACGAGACGTCGAGGGAGACATCGATGAGCACTCTTTGGAACACAGCCCGAAGAATGCGGAATCGCGTAACGGTCAACGAAAGCGAGGAGTCTTCAAGTAGGTGGATATTTGATTTTGCCAGGAAAGTATGTCCGGACTCTGTTCCTGAGCAAAATATTGTTCGCGATGCGTCTCCGGGCCACGACGCGATAGAATCACCTTTTACGATGGCAGAACTTTCAGTTGCCCTCCTGTCCTGTAACAATAACGCGCCTGGATTAGATAGAATCAAATTCAACTTGTTGAAGAATCTACCCGGCAATGCCAAGAGGCGCTTGTTGAACTTGTTCAATAAGTTCCTGGAGCACAACATTGTACCGCAGGATTGGAGGCAAGTGAAGGTGATCGCCATCCAAAAACCAGGGAAACCAGCTTCTAATCACAACTCTTATAGGCCGATTGCAATGCTATCCTGTATCCGGAAATTGATGGAAAAAATGATACTCCGTCGTTTAGACCACTGGGTCGAATCAAATGGTCTACTATCAGAAACTCAATTTGGCTTCCGCCGTGCCAAAGGGACGAATGATTGTCTTGCGTTGCTTTCAACAGATATTCAGCTGGCGTATGCTCGTAAAGAACAAATGGCGTCTGCGTTCTTGGACATTAAGGGGGCTTTTGATTCCGTTTCTATTGACATTCTTTCGGGTAAACTTCACCGACAAGGATTTTCTCCAATTTTGAACAATTTTTTGCACAACTTGTTGTCCGAAAAGCACATGCATTTTACGCATGGCGATTTGGCAACTTTTCGCATTAGCTACATGGGTCTTCCCCAGGGCTCATGTTTAAGCCCCCTTCTTTACAACTTTTATGTAAATGACATCGACGAATGTCTGGCAAATTCATGCACGATAAGACAACTTGCAGACGACAGTGTAATCTCTGTTACAGGAGCCAAAGCTGCCGATTTGCAAGGACCATTGCAAGATACCTTGGACAATTTGTCTGCTTGGGCTTTACAGCTAGGTATCGAATTCTCTCCGGAGAAGACTGAGATAGTAGTTTTTTCTAGGAAGCATGAACCTGCTCAGCTTCAAACACAATTAATGGGTAAAACGATTTCTCAGGTTTTGGTACACAAATATCTTGGTGTCTGGTTCGACTCTAAAGGCACCTGGGGATGTCACGTGAGGTATCTGATGAAAAAATGTCAACAAAGAGTGAATTTTCTTCGTACAATAACCGGACAATGGTGGGGAGCCCATCCAGGAGACCTTATAAGGCTTTACCAAACAACGATATTGTCTGTTATTGAATACGGGTGTTTCTGCTTCCGCTCCGCAGCAAACACACATTTGATCAAACTGGAGCGAATACAATATCGTTGTTTGCGTATCGCCTTAGGTTGCATGCAGTCGACCCATACGATGAGTTTGGAGGTTTTAGCTGGAGTACTACCATTGAAAAACCGCTTCTGGAGCCTGTCTTCTCGTATTCTAATCAAATGTGAGGTCTTGAACCGTCCCGTGATTGAAAATTTTGAAAGGTTAATCGAACTTAATTCTCAAACCCGTTTTATGACATTGTATTTCAATCACATGTCCCAAAATATTAACCCTTCTTCGAATATTCCAAATCGTGTCGACTTATCAAATACTTCTGATTCTACTGTGTTTTTCGATACATCCATGATAGAAGAAACTCGTGGAATCCCGGATCATTTACGCGTGCAGCAGATCCCTAAAATTTTTTCCAATAAATATCGAAACATCAACTGCGACAATATGTACTACACTGACGGATCACTTCTTGATGGGTCCACTGGCTTCGGTATCTTCAATAACAATTTAACCGTCTCCCATAAGCTCGATAATCCTGCTTCTGTTTACGTCGCAGAATTAGCTGCAATTCAGTACACCCTAGGGATTATCGAAAAAATGCCCACGGACCATTATTTCATCTTTACGGACAGTCTCAGTTCCATTGAGGCTCTCCGATCGATGAAAGATGTTAAGCACTCTCCGTATTTCCTGGGGAAAATACGGGAACATCTGAGTGCTTTATCCGAAAAATCTACTCAGATTACCTTAGCGTGGGTCCCTTCTCACTGCTCGATACCGGGTAATGAGAAAGCGGACTCTTTGGCTAAGGTGGGCGCAACAAACGGTGATATTTATGAAAGACCAATTGCCTTTAATGAATTTTTCGCACTTGTACGTCAGAATACGATCATCAGTTGGCAAAATGCTTGGACCAGAGGGGAATTGGGAAGGTGGTTACATTCCATAATCCCCAAAGTATCGACGAACCCGTGGTTCAAGGGGTTGGATGTAGGTCGGGATTTCATTTGCGTGATGTCCCGGCTTATGTCCAATCACTATAGATTTGACGCGCTCCTCCGTCGTGTTGGGCTCGGGGAAAGTGGTATCTGTGCCTGTGGTGAAGGTTATCACGACATAGAGCATGTGGTTTGGTCATGCCCTGTACACCGTGACGCCAGGTCTAAATTAATAGCTTCCCTGCAGGCCGAGGGTAGACAGCCGGCTGTTCCTGTTCGTGATGTCTTGGCGAGCCGTGACCTATCCTACATGTCCCTTATATACGTTTTCCTGAAATCCATCCACGCCCCAGTCTAGTCCCGTTCCCCTCCGTCTACACCCAACAAAACGACAAGAACACGTTTGAACCTTAAGCACAAAACCAGCAACCAGACCCCGCACAACAGAACCAGGACCCAAGGACTACGAGCCTCTGTCCCAACTCACGACATCGTGGCTCAGCAGAACGAATCCATACATGCCATTCGACGATTATCAGACGACCATTGAACAACAAAACACTGATTGGAAATCCCATGCTAGTTTTAAGTTAGACTTAATTTCAGCTCGTAGTCGGCAGCGAGGATAAAAAATTTGCTTTAGTTTTTAAGTCATCAGATATAATTGGCGCCGTTAAACATTAAATTGTATTTGTGCCGTGTCAAATAAATGTTATGTGAAGAAAAAAAAAATCAACGCCACAGTGTCGAAACGCCGCTGCCGTTGACGAAATTATTTTTTAAGCGCATGAATCATGATCCCAATGATTATGTGACATTATTACAAAGGCAATGTTTTGGGTTAGTCAGCAAAGAAGAAAATAATCCCCCAATATTGAACCAGATTTTTCAAAAAGTATTTCACATCAGAAAAGGAAAAGACTCACATTCTTGTCCGAATCCTATACTTCGAAATCTCTCCAACGTAACGAAGTCTTTTGAACGTAAAATACCCAAAACTATATGAAGAGTTAATTTTGAATATGAAATATTTTTCATTGTTTCCGATGCAATAAATATAAAAATATATAAAAAATAAATAAAATATATATAAAGTATGAAAAACAAGAAAAAATAGAAGTAAAGGAATATTACCAACATTAAGCATTCGAAAATAAACAGAACCAAAAATATTTCGTGTAGATTTCTAAACTTGAAATAAAAACTGTACAATGAAAATGTAAAATTATTCTTTAAGTATCATGCGGTTGAAACGTAAATTTTAATATACGTTTATTCATCTTAAACTCCACAAATATCCAGAAGAGTCAAGATATATCTGTTTAAATTCAATTTACAATATCAAAGCAGATTTTATCCATTAACGAAATAATGTTGCCACGGGTTGTGCAAAGTTATTATCTTAAATTAGCACTTGCGAACCTCCTCCGCAATGGACGTTGTCTGTAATTAACGGCCTCTTTTAACGTGATTTCAAGGTTGATGGGAAATGATATCATTTTGGCATAATTCATGTATCGCGAAGGAAGTGCAACGATATTCCGTGCTTCTTCACAGGTCAAAAAATTACTAGACTGAAACGGTTCTCGACCGCATATGAAATCGGTGCTATAACTCACTATAAACAGACTACATACTAATTGGCTGATTTTCATACACATTCAACTCTCGAAAGGGGATGAATTTTTCGATTTAATTTAGCAGCCTAAAATTCAATACGTGCAATATTCATTACAAATGTGTTAGTTAATCATATAGTTTTTTATTGATTCGCGAAAAAAAAAACCCTTTATTCCTCCCAAAAGTTAATCAGATGGCAACATCCATGGGAGATGTATTGAATTATCAGGGGTGTTGTTTTTATTCAAATAAAAACTGAATTGATGATTAGAAGAAACAATTATGTTATATTGATTATACATTTCTATAAACCTATGCTCGTTACTGGAAAACTACGAATAACTCACGGAAAAGGCGATTTTTCATAAAAAAAAAACAAAATTAATCCACCTAGCGGTGAGACCCAGCCTCTCTCTTTCGAACTTATTGTTTGTTTGAAAAGATTTACATTAAACCTTAAATTAATAAAAAAAACACATCTTGATAATTTCTGATGGATTTATTTTTCATAAATATGTTTTAAATATATGATGCGATTTTCTTTTATTCCTGGTATAATCAAAACGTCACTGTACTCATATATAGGTCGAATTATATATCATTTTAGATTAAACTTTTTGTAGTAGGACAATTTTCCCTGATGAACAACAGCCTGAACAGACCAAATATCGTTCAATATGATAATATGTGGAATAGTATGAAACCCAGAAGCCAAAAATCAACTTCAGACGCCATTTTAAATTTTGGACAGCAGCTTCCAGTTTAAATACTTAGAGGCCGGGAATCAACTCCATACTTCATTTTGAAATCCGATTTTGCGACTTATGGTTTCTGGAAAACAGCCTTAAATTGCCAAATTCAATCCAACAAAGATATATTGATGTTGTATCTGAACTAATAATTGAAGTATAAAATGTGAAATTTGATTTGTAATCACGAGCAATACCTGGAACGTTCAAATAGTACAATATATTTTGATCAGTCAATTTTGTTCTTTCCATAACTTTTGAACCACGTATCAAATTGTTATGAAATTTGTTATTTGTACGTTTGAGAGACAGTCCGTAAGTATGTTCAAATAAGTCATGTAATCTTTGAGTTTCGTTGTTTTCAGAATTCAATACATAACGGTCAAAATAAAAGTCCGATTATAATTGAATGAAATGGCAAATAAACCGTTCATTTGACACTGATATTGTTGAAATTAGTTCAGCCATCTCCGGGAAAACGAATGAAGTTGAAAACTTATCGGAACATGTTTCTTTTTGAAACTTTTGAACCATATGCCTAGTCATTATGAAATTCTTCAGTTAATCCTTAACTAGCCCGCTAATTGATACCAATGATGTTCGAATCGGTTGTGTGGTTTGTAAGATAATGAAGTTTAGTGATTTTCACATTTTGATACATTACAATTGGTCGCTTTTAGATGTTTTCTAGAAACCGAAAGTCGCCATTTTGGGATTCAAAACTGTGTTTCGAGTTTTGGCTTCTGTGCATCATCATGATTACGGAAATACCCATATTTTGTGGTATTTGATCACTTTCCGCTATTTTCCAACCCGTAAATCATAACAGAAACATTTATCACCCACAAAAACCTTTACATGCTAAATTTGGTTCCATTTGCTAGATTAGTTCTCGAGCTATGCAATAATTGGTGTTTCATTTAAATGGGGGCCTTCCCTTCCAGAGGAGGGAGGGATCTCAAAGTATCATAAGAACCTTCCCCGACCCCGAAACCCCTACATACAATTATTCATGTTGATCGGTTAAGTAGTTTCCAAGTCTATAGGATCAGACAGACAGAACTCCATTTTATATGTATGATATTATTCCAGTTTATTCAAAACAAACCCTGGGCACGACTCAGACTGGCTTCAGTCTCGATCACGCAAAGTCTTTAAGAGTTATCAGTGACAGCCAGCGTTGCCAGGTCATTTTTTCAAAAATCTGGAAAAGGCAAAATAAAAATCTGGAAAAAATCTGGCAGTCATTTCGTGGGGTGAAAGGTTAATTTTTCGAATAAAAGTTTTGGGGTACGCAAAATTTGAGGTGACAAAATTGCAAAATTTCGCGCCAAAATTGAAGTGATGACCTTTTTGCGGAACAGAGAAAATAAAATCTGGATAAAATCTGGATCATCCATGAAAAATCTGGATAATTGGACATCAAAGCTGTCTACCTGGATACATGTTCAAAAATCTTGATAATCCAGCTAAATCTGGATACCTGGCAACGTTGGTGACAGCTAACTCTTCTGCGTGTGATGAGCATGAGACATTCCTTTCAGTCGCAAAACTAACGCCTGCACAGCAGTGTGTGTGTGTGGAATGTGATACAAATATAGTAGTTTAATTGGTCAAAATATCATGCCGGAGACAAGGAAACTGCGGGTTAAAGTCGCCTGGATGCGATATATTTTTCCAAGTTTGTATCATATTTTCAGCTGGCTTATTTTTGGTTTTCCCAGTTGCACAGCTGTCTACTTTTATAAACTCCAAAATCATCCTCTGACTATTTGTTAACAGTCTTGTGTTTTACAAAATAACCATTCAGATCATTCAGATTTTCAACAAATACAAAATGCTGTCAAATTCCGTACGAAAAAAAAAATGACAGCTGAATGCAGCTTCGTTTGCCTGCTCTTTTTTGTTGTACCATCATAAGCCTGTAGGTTAGGGTGGGGCTTATTTTCAAAAATATTCGCGGGACCTGTTTTCCCAGGCAAAAAGACCTCCTTGGGGTTCAATAAGCAACATATTAAAAATTGGTTGAATTTCATTAAGGTCTAGAGGTGGCGCAGAGGGCCTAAAGGTCAAATTTTAAACGAAGCAATTTTAAAACAAAACATATGCCTATATAGGTAAACAGGTAATTTTGTGACCCTTTTGGGCGTAAATTTCGTCCGTTTTGCGTTTAATTCAACCGTTTTTGAGATATTCGCAATTTTAGTGTACACTCTTGCAAACTCGGGGTATGTGATTATTAGGAAATGCACAAGGTGCCTGTATAAGGGCATCTTCAGCAGTGGTCTATTTTTGAAACAACTTTATACTAGATTTACACCAGCGAAAACAGAATAGAACCAGATAATATAGACCAACTTTTCGTTCTCCGCACCGGTGTTGTATATCTTGTTGTTTTAATCCGCTGACATCTGTCACACTGTCAACAATTCAATACCCCATGCTATCAGTTTATGAGACTTGTTATAATAAAAAGCACTCAATATTTAACAAACGGAAATTCGATAATTTTTACGCACATTTGAACATTTTCAGTTCAGTGTCTTCGAGGAACATTTTCTGGCTTCTTAAGGTCTCCTCTAGTCCCACTACAATTAAGGCGATTAACAAATACCCAAAATATTTGTCATCCTGGTGGCTGATGGTTGCAAACCAAGTAGTTGAACCTACGGTTATGGTCTTCCAGAATTCCCCCTTTTGCTGATCGGTTTCCTTGAAACCGAAAACGACAAACCTGCTCATTTTCTTCTTCAGAAAATCCACAAAAATGAATTGTGATAAAAAATCTTTGTTTTGTTTACTCCCCAACACTCGCAAAACGCTTATATGAAAATAGCTAAAAATGGGGTATTCAATTGAAATATGACATTTCACCCACCTATTGGTGGCGTACGAAAAGTTTTAGAACGATCTATTTCTTGTTCCAAAAAGTGACAAAAATAGACCAAAACATATACCAGTTTCAATTTTTTTCAATTTAGATCTGGTATAAACAAAATTTACACCACCGGTGCAGCAGTGAACTAGAGTTTGTTCCAAAAAATAGAACAAAACAACGATTTGGACCACCGCTGGAGATGCCCTAAGTTAACACGTCATGTTCTCGAATATATTCTCGCAATAGATATCATTGTTCCTCCGAAAAGAGTGCAAAAGAGAAAGAAAAAGAATACGAAAAGCGAAAATATGGAGCATCACAAACTTGAAATTTACTAGTTTCTTAAGATGAAATGATGAAGATGAAATACACGCATTTGACTTTTCTTAGTTTCCCTTTTTCCATTCTCTTTCTTTCTCTTTTGCACTCTTTCCGGAGGAACAATGATGTCTATTGCGAGAATATATTCGAGAACATGACGTGTTAACTTATACAGGCACCTTGTGCATTTCCTTATAATCACATACCCCGAGATTGCAAGAGTGTACACTGAAATTGCGAATATCTCAAAAACGGTTGAATTTAACGCAAAACGGACGAAATATACGCCCAAAAGGGTTACAAAATCACCTGTTTACCTATATAGGCATATGTTTTGTTTTAAAATTGCTTTCGTTTAAAATTTGACCTTTAAGCCCTCTGCGCCACCTCTAGATCTTAATGAAATTCAACCAATTTTTTATATGTTGCTTATTGAACCCCAAGGAGGTCTTTTTGCCTGGGGAAACAGGTCCCGCGAACATTTTTGAAAATAAGCCCCACCCTACTGTAGGTGTTAGTACTATCATAAAAACATTATTGTATCGACATTATAGTACCTGTCTTTTATTATACTAGTGAACCTTACAGCTAAGTTCACCTAAATTGGTTAAATAATCCATGTATGATTTGAAACAATACAGGTTTTTTAACGTAGGGGACACATACCTCATAAAATCCGCGTGAAAAAAACCGCGTAATTAAAAAATCGCTCTATGACGTTTTTGGTTGATATGCGTTATTCCGAGAATCCGCGAAAAAGCTTTTGAATTAACTCGGTAACGCGTAAAACAAACGTTAATTAGTAATAGTATTGCCTTGCATGTTTGTACTTGTATTGATGCAAAATTTCGAAATACTGTTAAACTTACTAACCTAAAAAAATTACTGGATACTTACTTATTTTCGTGGCTACAGGTCGTCATAGGTATACTGCATTACTAGGGTCGCGATACTTATTATCGCGACGAGATTGCTGTCTTCGATATAACTGGCGAGACACCGCATTTTATAGCTAAGCCATCCACTCTAGACCAGTTGCTGTTTGAGATCCGCCCCCCCCCCCCCCCCCCTGACATGGGAAATAGACGCTGAGACAAGCTGCTCTCCAATAAGAATGTGCTGAAAAACTGTTCTAAGAATTTATTAGTTTACAGCACAAATATTTTAGAGTAGTTTCACATTAATCGACATTTTGAAAAGTTGTGTCAATTTGTAATTTCTACAAAACTACTCTAAGAGCCTGTGTGAAAAAGTATAATCGTTCCAGGCATGAGAGGCTTCTGGTGGATACCGAGAATTGAATCATCGAGAACAATTGGCAGTTTTGGTTAGGCAATGTTATTTAAGAATTCTAAATTTTCGTATTTTCCAAATCATAAGAAAAAATTTAAGTTATTTTGTAATTTTTCAATGCTAGGTTGAATATTGATTACCGTATGATAACACTGGTCGACAAAAACGAAAAAATGTGCCTTAGAAAGGTTATTGCTTTTTAAACTTTCCTGTGATTTTAATGCCCCTAGTAAATGCAGCAGTGCGTCAAGAGGCCGCAGAGTAACTTCTAACCAAGTTCGTAACTTCCAAATTTGCTTAAAATTTTTTAAAAGTTATCTTTTCTAGAAGTACTAAAATTCACAGGAATGCAATGGTTGAAAAGTTGAACTTTTTTCAGTTTGAGGTCTAGGGCAAAATCTTTGTTCATCAGTGTAATTATAGCGTCAATCAAAGTTTTCATATTTCCCAAAACATTAGTCATCGAAAACCATTGATTGAAGAAATTATCACTCTTATGCGCAGGTCAAACAGCTAACTAAAAATAAGTTCAACTACACATATGCCGAAGATGAACCAGTATCTACATTTGTCACAGCATTTTACGATGCTGTCCTGCTCTACGCCTACGCCCTAAACGACAGTATTACCCAGCTAGGGGAACATCAGGCTCTGATGCAGCCCATTAACGGTACCCATTTAGTCCATTTGATGTGGGGAAAATCCTTCAAAGGTATTACTGGTAACGTAACAATCGACTCAAATGGAGACAGAGTTTCAGATTACTCACTACTGGATCTTAATCCAAATACGGGCATGTTTGAAGTAAGTTCTTTGTTTTTTTTTTCGTAAATCAGCATACTTAATCACAGTAACTTTTTATTTCAAGATAGTAGCAAATTACTTCCATGACGGTGGTTTGCAGTTCACTGCTGGTAAGGAAATCCATTGGTCAGGAGGAAGAGTAACAGCCCCACCAGATCGTCCTACTTGTGGGTTTGATGGTTCATTATGTCCTGATAATTGTAAGTAAATAAACAATTTCTTCCGTCAATTATCTATAAAGTTTATTCATCTGTATAGCAATTCCGGGTTATGCCATTCTTTCGTTGATCCTGGGTATGTGTGTGATATGCATGGGTATTGCATCAATACTTGGCTATAGACACTACAAGCTCGAAGCGGAAATCAATTCCATGACATGGAAGGTACATGCAAATGAAGTACTTTCCTGCAATTCTAATTTAGGACATCGTGGTAGTTTACACATGATGACCCGACGTGGCAGTCAAGCGGTAAGTATTCGCCTTCGATGTTTCATAGTAATATATAAACCAATTCATAGTTCGATTTTAGACAATCTATTCCGAAGACTTTAATTCGTTGCCCGGTGACCGACAAATCTACATTCAGTTTGGATTTTACAAAGGCTGTAAAGTTGCAATCAAAAGAATAAACGTCAACAACTTGAATCTTAACCGCAATTTGATGCTGGAGTTTAAACGTATGAAAGATATACAGCACGACCATCTTGTCAAATTCTACGGAGCCTGTCTCGAGCCTAGTCCAGATGCCTTCATTTTAACTGAGTACTGCCCAAAGGGTTCACTGCAAGACATCCTGGAGAATGAAACTATCAAGCTAGACTGGATGTTCAAAATATCGCTCATGCATGATATCGTCAAGGGTATGGCTTTTTTGCACTCCACTGACCTGCATTCGCACGGCAATTTAAAATCTTCTAATTGCGTGGTTGACTCGCGATTTGTGCTTAAAATCACAGATTTTGGGTTGCACCAGCTAAGAAGGCCTTGTGAAGAACAAGACCAGGAAAGCTACGCTTATTGGAAAAGTAAGTACCTACATTGTACCGGCTATGACATGTAAATGCTTGCATCTTTATACACAAATGTAACATTTGCTGCGTAAGCATTGATTTTGTTTGTACTACCAAATACCGTGCCA
Source organism: Wyeomyia smithii (assembly GCF_029784165.1). Classification (NCBI taxonomy): domain Eukaryota; kingdom Metazoa; phylum Arthropoda; class Insecta; order Diptera; family Culicidae; genus Wyeomyia; species Wyeomyia smithii. The sequence continues at coordinate 172,457,857 of NC_073696.1, read as the reverse complement.
TTACTATATTGCTGGCAGACATTTCTGTCTCATTACTCCTTCGTAAAGAAAGAATGTCGTTACGATAACAAACTCACGAACGATTTGATAAATACACATTATTGTGGATTCATTTATTAACCTAGTTCTTCCAATTTGGAACTGCTGTCAAGTAGAAATAAATGAGCTCAATTTGTTAATCCAGTTCCTGCCCAGAGGTTATAAATTTACTATAAAAGAGATCAGATAACCACCATCAATTATTAGAAACAAACTATCCTATTTAGACCACATTTTGCACAAGATTGCTAAGTCTCTAACGATTTTCATGATTAACGATTATCCGATGGACTGATGCGTCTCATTCACCACTGCAGGTGAACTTCAACTCATTATTGCTACTGTTGGTGAATACAATTTCAGTGTGAAATTTATTCCATCATGTATACAAACGCTTTAAAAATTAGACGTTGTTAAATATCAAACAGAAATATCTTCATTCAGTACAATACAAATATTTTTCCGTTGTAGAATTACTTTGGACGGCACCGGAACTTTTGCGTAACTCCACCCTCGATCCTGCTGGTACTCCACGAGGAGACGTTTACTCGTTCGGGATCATCGTCCAAGAGATCGTCTCACGACAAGGACCATTCTACACCGGGGAAGATGCAAAATCTCCGAAAGGTAAAAACCTTTTATCTTTTTTTTTTCATTTTACAATTTTCGCTTTTGTGTCCATATGGGACAAAGAAAAAAATAACAACATGGCGTTGAAGACACAACCTCATCCGATTGAGATTTATATGGTAATTTTTCGTTCTCCTGCTCCAATTGCTCTAACCAATGTAGCCTAGATTGTTGCCAGGAATTGTTCAATTTATAAATAGGAACAAACTTCTTGATTGATTCCTCCAGAACTTCTTCCCATTTCAGTGGAGCTGCAGGATTAAAAAAATCTACAATAGTTTCCTTTTCATATCCAACATACCGTAAATTTTAACTATTCTAATTCTTCTGGGAGTTATCGATTGCCTTCTCATGTATTCGCTGTACGCATCTCGAAAATTAAGCACCCTCATGCGTGTAAGCCGCGTTGAACTATCATCACGTATTAATGCGGTTTTTCCGCTAGGACCTGGTTGATGTTGAATTTCAGTAGATTTCTTGACTTCATGTTGTTTGTTATGTGTGGTCGATTGATTTTCTCGTTTAATGTTATCCAAGCATATAGAAAAATGCGACCTTGTTGGTAAATCGTAGATTTTATAAGGAGATTTAGATATCACGACACGTCTCTGGTACTGTGTCTGAGGATTTATTTGTTTTGACTCTGCTTTTTTGTGATGATGTCCAACTTCACGTGACATTGCTTATTCACACCGATAAATGTTCATTGCACTGGAAATTTTGACAAGCAAATTAATTGTATGCATCTCTACCGTTAGCGAAGACTACTTTGTTTTTGTTTGTTTTGCTCTTCTCCTAGAAAGGTATAGGTACCTTTAATTTGATTTATTGGTCAATCTTCAACATAAAGTTGTACAGATATTCACTTAGTCTAGGTGTTGAATTCTTCGTCTATAAGTACTTTTACTAATGTTAAAATCAAAGACGTCACAAACTTCGTTGAAAACTCGGCAGCACATATTCCATGGTGCGTTATAAGCGTAGTTGGTACGATGAGTATGTTGCCACAGCAAACCAGTATGTTGAGTGAACCAAATACAAAAAAACGCTGAAGTAGTTTTCTTCTTGCTGCCAATGACTCCAGGTTAAATAGTTGACATCGTTCTTCGTATGGCGGAAGGTGAATAGTGTTATTCCAGGGCAGGACATGTAGAGCGTATTTTATAAAGTTTTTCTGGATAGCTTCGATTCTGTTAAGTTGCGCAGCGTGATATGGCGCCCATACAACAACAGCGTATTCCAGAATGCTGCGGACTAGAGCGCAGTATAATGATTTGAGCGCATAGATATCTTGAAATGCACTGGTATTTCTTTTCAAGAAACCTAAGGTGGCGAACGCAGTAATCATGGGAATATCCCCGTTGAATCTGACCTTTGAGTCGATGATGACACCCAGATCTTTTATTTCATTCACCCGGGGAAGACTGGTGGAACCTATTTTATAACCAAAATGCAAAGGATTGTGTAGGCGGCTGAAGGTGATGGCGCAGCATTTAGTGGCATTAACCTGCACGCCGTTCAATGTGCCCCAGCGTATGAGTACGTCAATGTCATTCTGTAGAGCACAACAGTCAAGTCTGGATTTAATTACGCGGAATATTTTTAAGTCGTCCGCAAACATGAGTTTTGAAGAACGTAGACGGGTACACAGGTCGTTTACGAACAAAATAAATATTAAAGGTCCCAAATGGCTGCCTTGAGGCACACCTGAAGGTTGTATGAAGCAGGAAGATTTAGTATCACTGACTGATACGAAGGCTGAGCGATCGGTTAAGTAGGACAGTATCCACTCGGTCACCCAGTTAGGGAAACCCATACACCTCATCTTATCGACTGCTAGCGCAGGTGGTACTTTGTCGAATGCTTTACTGAAATACACATAAATTGCATCAACTTGTCGTCGTTCTTCAATACCATTTATCAGCGAGTCAATAAATATCATCAAATTTGTGACTGTAAAACGCTTTGTCACGAAACCATGTTGATGTTCAGGTATAATGAACGATACGCAGCGTCGTAAACAATTTGTTCGAGCAATTTTGGGAGGCAGCTAAGTATTGAGATACTACGGTGATTTTCGACATTATGAATGTTTCCAGTTTTATGTTATAGACGCAATTTTTCACACTGTCGGAAACACACCGCTACCTAGCGAACGATTGTAGCAAACTGCTTAACAAAAGCTGGCGATAGATTACTTGGACCGGGACCTTTAGAAGCATCTAATGACCCTAGCATTCTTTGAACCTCATCAACAGAAACATTAAATTGCGGTAAATTCACGCTGTAGTGAGCATTTGTAACGTTCGTCCGGTGAATGGGTGGGTGGGGTGTTCGAATATACGTTTTTAATGAATTTAGCGAAAAGTTCAACAGCTGTTTCAATGGAGTCCGCGCCGATGTTCCTGTAGGATACATCCTGTGGTATACCGCTATTCCGTCTCAACTTTTCAATAAATTACCAGAACGAGAGCGGATCTCGCTTAGCGTTCGATTTATTGCGCGATATGTAGTCATGAAATACTGCGTTCAGATGACCGGTGTAGAGCTCCTCAATTTCGTGAAGCAATCGCTTGTTGTCCTCAGTGCGTGATTTGAAGAAACGTTTCCTCATCTTACGTAATCTGTTGCGAAGTTTTCGAAGCTCGCAAGTCCACCATGGTTGATTGAAACGTGGGCGAACTTTACGTCGTCGAATAGGAGTATGATCGTAAATAATGTTGAAGCGAGTTTCATAAAATCGGAGGACAGCGTCGTCAATGTCACAATTCTTCATAAGCAATTCTCAGTCAAAAGAATTGAGGGCTCATCGCAGGATTCAAAATCGTAGTGAGATCGATCTGCCCAGGTGTCGTCAGAATTTCGAAAATAATCATATTTGATAATTAACGGCTTGTGGTGGCTGTCAATTTTTAAAATTCTACGAAGTGACTCGAATAGTTCGATTCTCACTTGCAATCACTTGCAAAACCGAAGATATAAAAGTGCTTCAAAGGGCCGAATACACGACTTTGTTGAACACCACTACGGACTGTCTCTCAAACGAACAAATAGCAAATTTCACATGTCACTAATGTTCCCAGGTAAATAAATTCGTCGACTACTTCAAATGTTTCCCCATCTAGCACCACCGCAGCACCAACCTCCGACGGACTACCACGCACTCTGCCAGCCACCATGTATTTCGTTTTGGCAGAGTTTATGACAAGCCCTAATCTTGCAGCTTCCCTCTTGAGAGGTCCGAAGGCCTCTTCCACAGCTCTACGGCTGATACCAATGATGTCGATATCGTCCGCAAAACCGAGAAGCATGTGCGACTTCGTAATGATGCTTCCAATGCGATGTTGAACAATAAGTTCGACAGCCCGTCACCCTAATTCAAACCATCTAACGTCACGAACGAGTCCGATATCTCATCGGCTATCCTGACGCTTGATGTAGAACCTTCAAGGGTGGCACGTATCAGCCTAATCAGCTTTGTTGGAAAGCCATGTTCAATCATAATCTGCCATAACCCATTTCTCTTGACTGAATCGTGGTTGGCGAATGGTTGGACACGTGTCACTTGAGATCATATTGTTGTCACTCACCTCTGTCCAGCAACTCCTATCCCAACCTCCACGTGGTGCCGACCGGGATACGAGTAACCTTAGCGGAGATTGGGTAACCAACCCCGGTGGAAACTTTGGTCGTATGCTGACTGGGAAGGGGGAACGTACGTGGCTGTTTCCCCATGTTAGGGGCGGCGTACAACAGCGTCTGATCCGGAGCGGGCGGCTGAATCATGAAACGCGGTATCTCGCCAGCTATATCAAAGACGGCAGCCCCGTCGCGAGACTAGGTATCGCAGCCCTAGTAAGGCAGCATACTGAATATTAAATACTACGAACAATCCAGATATAACAATTTGATACGTGGTTCAAAAGTTATGGAAAGAAACAAAATTGATTGATCAAAATATATTGTACTATTTGATCGTTCCCGGTGTTGCTCTTGATTAAAGTGTTTGATATTAGGAGGCATATTTTATCACGATATTTCTTCAGCACAAAAAGAACGTCAAAGCTCACATTTTTTGCTTTAATTATTACTTTAAATACAACATTCATACTGTAGGACCCAAAGAGTGAATATATACCTTTATGGGCTTGAATTTGACAATTCAAGGATGTTTTTCAAAAAACTATAAGTCGCAAAATCGGATTTCAAAATAAAGTATGGAGTTAATTCCCGGCATCTAAGCATTATCCCGGTTCCTGAAAAACTCACATTGGGTAATGAAACTGGAAGCTACTATCCAGAAATTTAAAATGGCGTCTGAAGTTGATTTTTGGCCCCTGGGTATCATACTGTTCCACAAATTCTCATATTGAATGATATGTGGTCTTTTTTGGCTGTTGTTCATCAGTGAAAATTTCATGTTACTTCCAAAATGTTCGGTATAGGTAGTTGTGCTTTTGGTTATCAGAAATTCATAATTAAAAGTAAAAAATAAATCAAGCAGAAATTTGAAATTAATTGAAGGTTTCATGTAAATCTATTCAAACAAATAATAAGTTCGAAAAAGAAAGGCTGGGTCTTACCGCTAGGTGAATTATTTTGGTTTTTTTAGTAGTGCGACCGAGTAAAATTTTGCTAAACATAACTAATTTGTCGAATATTCATGTAGGTATTCATAGATTGAAATTTGCTATTTGCAAACTCCTTAACTATTAACTTGATCACCGTACCAATTTCGATAAGTGGTTATGCTTCTACAACATTGATTTTTATGTATCTCAGTGGCGTAGCAAGGAGGGGTTCTTATTGAATTTCGTTATTTGTAAATTATGTAAAATTTTGTAAAAAAGTTCATCACGAATATTTATATAAAGGTGTTTACGAATATGAGACGTACATAACTTTGTCATTTGAGATGGGGGGGGGACTGGATGATTGTTGTCAATTAATTTTTTAAACGCTTAACCGACTATCATTTAATTCGGTAAATACAGGTCGTATAATAGCGTATATGTTTCAATAACTTTATATTATATCTATCTCATAAGTGTATGAATAAAAGAGGGTAGGGGGGCTGGCAACAAAAAATTTATTCGTTGTAAACTCCTAAACGCCGATTGAGGGAACAACGGTGGAAAAGTAAGGATAATTTCAGGAAAACTTTCGGAAAATATTTAAATACCTGTTAAAATTAGCATAAAATATGTACAAACTATTTGTTTTGAATAAACAAAGGTCAAATATGAACACTTCTAAACACCAAACATGATCAATGTGTTATTCTGTATACGTGGGTTCTTCTCTATCTTAGTGGCGTAGTTAAAAAGAGGTTACAACAACCTTCATCATTTATTAACCGTCTAATAGTTTATCTTGAACAGTTTTATCTAGAAGTTCTCGCGTATCGGACATGAGAGGAAAGAGGGGGGGGGGGGATTTGTCGTATTGCAAAGTAGAGATCGTTAATTTTATATATTATTTTATCATCATTTAAATTTAATGGCAAGGTGTCTCAAGCCTAAAGGGTGTTGTCATGATTTTGGTTTCCAACGGATTTCTTCCGTTTTTGCAACAATCAATTGGAAAATTACTTACGCCTCCATCAACATCCGGCAAAATCGTAATGTTATGACGTGAACTATTGAACTATTGAAAAATGTAGAAACATTTTTTAAACTCAGATTACTACCAATTAGAGCTGAAAAGAAGGCCAACGTGGGTATTTTCGAATCCTAGGTTATATTTAGAGGCCGGAGATCAACCCAAGATATCAAGATGACATTGTCCGGTTTCTAGAAAACATTCTAAAATGCACAATACCACCTAATATAAATATTTCTAAAATCAGAATAGTTCCTAGACCGCAAATCAAATCCAGACGCCATTTTTAAATCCAAGGTGGCATCTTCCGGTTTCAGAAAATTATCAAATTTTGCCAACTATGGTTAGTTTTGGAACCAAAATGATACCCAGAGGCCAAAAATCGACTCCAGACACCATTTTGAAATCCAAGATGATGATTTCCGGTTTCCAGAAAACAGTCTGAAACTTAATATCACCCAATATGGGTATTTTTGGAATCGAGGTAATGCCCAAAGACCTAAAATTAACCCTAGACACCATTTTGAAATCCAAGATAGTGACTTCCGGTTTCCGAAAATGACTAAATACCACCCAATATGGACATTTCTTTAATCGAAACGATGCACATAGACCAGAAATCGTCCACAGAGGCCATTTTGAAATTCGAAGTAGCAATTTCCGGTTGCTGGAGAACAACTAAAAATAGTCATTCCATAACCGAGATGATGCCCAGAGACCAGAAGTCCAATTCAGACGCTATTTAGAAATACGGCGACTTCCGGTTACCAAAAATGAGCAGATATAGGCATTTTTGTAATTGAAATGATGCACATATCCCTAAAATCGTCCCAGACGCTATTTTGAATTTGAAGTGGTTGTTGGAAAACAGCTAAAAATAGTGATACCATAACCGAGGCCGAAGACCGGATATCATATGCATACGCTATTTAGAAATACAAAATGGCGACTTTCGGTTACCGAAAATGACCAAATACCACACAGGGAGAACTGGCAGCACGGCCAACAATCAACACGCAGTTCTGCTTGCTTTATGTTAATCTTCAAATTATTAGTGTTTTTTATAAGTTTAAACAGCATAAGTTCTTAGAAACGTTAAACTGGTGCGCGGTTTGTACGGAAGTGAAAAAATAATTAGGTTTGAGTGCATCGTTTAGTGAAAAATCGTTAAAATGAACATTGAAAATCTTCGGTCGTGTAAAATGTGTCTAAAGTGTGAGCAGGATGACACAAGTTATCGTAATCGAAAAAGCTCGCGAAGAACGCTTTCTTTTGGTTTGACACGGACAACGCGGTCAAACGAGAGAAAAAAAGTAACGTGAAAGAGACAACACCAGCTAAGTATCCCTATTTTGCATCATGTGGTGTTTGTGTGATGTATTCTCGAAAGTGACGATGCCAGTCACGCAC